>NW_006800000.1:319411-401016 GCF_000485575.1 Poecilia formosa
AATGTTACCCCAAACACCCAGTCTAAAAAACACACATCTATATTTACACTGAACACCCCCTTGGATCTGCATGAAATGGTTCTTTCCTGCTTGGCGCACTTAAAGGTGACGGTGTTCAGCAGCAGTCAGTGCAAGACAAGAACCACTGTGGCAGTTACTATACTGCTAAGAAAAATAATAAAGTCAAGTTTTCCAAAAAATAGAGAGATAAGAGAGAGTCTTAATAGACCTCTTTTTGAAATTTTCTGAAGGTGAGAAAACTTAAGGGGTGCCACTATCTGAAGTGCACTATTCTGCACTCCAAATAGTGCAGATTTTGAAATATCTGATTCTGCACTCAGTCACAAAGTGATTCTGCACAATCTGATTCTCTAACTAACTCAATTCACAGTAGATAATGCTATGATTTAGCAGTACCTGCTAACATTCAGTATTCCTGAGCACAAGGAAGACATGTTTGACACCTGAGAGGCCAGCGGTGGCAAGTGAATTGAGTGAATATCAGTCCAAAAATGAGACAAGCCTACCCTTGAAGGTCTTAACTCAAGAGTTCCAAAAACAGTGATATTTTGAACAAAATCAACACGATGGTTTGTTATGACAATTATTTCCTTAAAGAAATCGAAGAGATGAAGATTCAACTTGGGGATTGCACTAAGTGCAGTCCCGATCCAATCCGTTTAAAATGAAATGCTACATGCCCAAAGAGTTGCGGTGATCTGTGTTTAAATTAATTCCAATAAAAACCCGTTACCCCTGTCTGATTCAGTTGTATTCATTAAAATATTTTTAAAAAGATTGGATATTCTTATAAAAGGATTAGTGCATACATCTATAGCTTTTATCCGAGGTTCGACTAACTGAACCTCGGATTCAGGAAGAGGAGTGTGGTTTTCGTCCTGGTTGTGGAACACTGGACCAGCTCTACACCCTCAGCAGGGTCCTGGAGGGTGCATGGGAGTTCGCCCATCCGGTCTATATGTGATTTGTGGACTTGGAGATGGCGTTCGACCGTGTCCCTCGGGGAGCCCTGTCGGGGCTTCTCCAGGAGTATGGGGTACTGGGCTCTTGATACGGGCTGTCAGGTCACTGTATGACCGGTGTCAGAGTCTGGTCCGCATTGCCTGCAGTAAGTCGGGCTCGTTTCCAGTGAGGTTTGGACTCCGCCAAAGCTGCCCTTTGTCACCGAATCTGTTCATTACTGACATTGACAGAATTTCTAGGCGCAGCCAAGGTGTTGAGGGGATCTGTTTTGGTGGCCTTAGGATCGCATCTCTGCTTTTTTGCGGATGATATGGTCCTATGAGCTTCATCAGGCTGTGATCTACAACTCTCGCTGGAGTGGTTCGCAGCAGAGTGTGAAGAGGCCGGGATGAGGATCAATTAGGATAAGTGCCTCCAAATCCGAGGCCATGGTCATGAGCCGGAAAAAGGGTAGCATGCCTTCTCCGGGTTGGGGGCGGGGGGTGTCCTGTCCCAAGTGGAGGAGTTTAAGTATTTCGGGATCTTGTTCATGAATGAGGGAAGAAGGAAGTGGGAGATGGACAGACAGATTGGCACAGCGTCTGCTGTGAAGTGGGCGCTGTACCGGTCCTTCGTGGTGAAGAGAGAGCTGAGCCAAAAAGCGAAGCGAAGCGGTCGATCTATGTTCTTATCGTCATCTATGGTCATGAGCTTTGAGTGATGACCGAAAGAACGAGATCACGGATACAAGCGGCCGAAATGGGTTTTCTCCGCAGGGTGTCAGAGCTCTCCCTTAGAAATAGGGTGATAGAAGCTCAGTCATCCAGGAGGGACTTACAGTAGAGCCACTGCTCCTTCACGTCGAGAGGAGGCAGCTTAGGCTGGTCGGGCATCTGGTATGGATGCCTCCTGGACGCCTCCCTGGTGAGGTGTTCCGGGCACGTCCCACGGGGAGGAGGCCCCCGAGGAAGACCCAGGACATGCTGGAGGGACTATGTCTCTCGGCTGGCCTGGGAACGCCTTGGGATTCCCCCCGGGAAGCTGGAACAAGTGGCTGGGGAGAGGGAAGTCTGGGCCTCCCTTCTGAAGCTGCTACCCCCTCGACCCGACCCCGGATAAAACGGAAGAGGACGGACGGACGGACGGACGGACGGACGGAAAGAAAACATGCTCTTCATCAAACTTTTGTACCCAATTGAATGAAAAAGTGAATAAGGTTGCATGCAGGATGATTATTGAACGTTGTAAGAGGACAGTTCATATATCTAATAAAATATTTAGGAGGATTATACAGATAAATAAAGGAATTAATATCAAGAATGTAGCTTGACAATGAAACAAAATAGTGTGAAATTATGTAGAGAATAAATAAATACACATAGTTCAGGATGAATTTAGTCTTTAATATTCATAATGTAAAGTCTCCACAACAATGCAAAGCGCACTGCAAGATTAGAATGGGTTTACCACTCTTAGAATATATATTATTTGAAAAGCATATATATAAATCTGTAGGTTTGAGGCAGAAGTTGCCCATAAAGAATAATAAATTAGGGCAGCATGGATTCAATTACGCTTATAAAAAAATAAATACTCTATATATATTTTTTTTTTCTGCCATGAGTTAATCTATAAAGCTTTCAAACTGATTGATTGCTGCTGAAAACACATTGTGATTTCATTAACTGTCATGTTTCAAAGTCCAGAGTTGTAAATGAGATGTGTTTTTAGTGCTGTGATGGAGCTTCTGGTCCAGTAGAGTGAGCGGGTTCATGTGTCGGGTCAGAACCGGATGGCCAGCACCATCAGCAGTCCCAGTATGATGCACAGAGGGCTGTGGCTCTGTGCCAGCCCTGCTGACAAATCTGCCGGAGCAAAATGAAACCAATACAAATGTAAAGCAATGCAAAACGTGACAGAAAGTTAGTGTTTTTCATCAGCAAAAAACTGGATGCTATATCAGCTGTAAAAACCCTAAACAAACATATTCCTATGGAATCAGTATTGGATTACAACAATTTCATGGGCTTTGACTTTGTGTTTTACCTATGTTTCTTTTCCAGCAAGTCAGCACCATGTCTATAGCTCTCTTCTGGACATCTGTCAGAGCCGCGCGCTGCTGTGGAGTCAATGCATAAGCCTGCTCATAGGTGAACATGTTGATCTGGTCCTGGTGAAATACCACCTTGGAGAAACGGCCAAACACACAAGAAAGCAGTTGAACATGGCGGCAGCAGAAGACAAAATGAGAATTTAATGGAAGAACTGCAACAAAACTCACTCTGCGGGAAGCTTTTGATAAACATTAAATATCTGAACTTACAGAAAACTTCTTAGGTGGTATCATGGACATAGCCATGGGTGAGATTCCTTCGATTTGCTCTTTCACCAGAGATGACATGACAATGTCAGGAAGGCCAGCTGTGAACAGTTTCAAAGACAAAAGCATACTCAGTATGTTGGCATTTTTATATTTGTTTTTAGCTGATCTTATACCGTTTTATTATTGTTTTAATATAGGCAAGGCAAGGCAAGGCAATTTTATTTATATAGCACCTTTCAGTCAAAGACAATTCAAAGTGCTTTTACAGAGAAACAATACCAATCAGACAAGGCTTGTATGTATGTGTTTTTATTTTACTGTTATTTTATTGCATATACTGTTTAAATTTTTCTGCTGGTTGTTGAAACTCTGTTATTAAAATGAAGTTGCAATGGAAGCGAAGAATACAAGCCCTTTTTAAATTTTTTTTGACCAAGAGTGGTGCATTTCTGCAGTTTAGGTGTGGAGAACCTTGATTTTTTTTTTTTTTTTACAGATTATCCGTCTCATGCCACCCTGTCACAACATAGTGACAATTATACCAAATATATAAAATACCAGATTTTTAAAATAAAAGGTACATATTACAGCTTTAAGTGCACATATTTTATGTTTTATATAATTTGTGTTTTTCAGGAAACTTGGTTTCCAATTGTTAATCACTGTTTTACCCTAATTTGTTGGAATAATCCCTGGGGGAAAGAATTGTCCCACTTTGTTTTAATTAATTTGTTTTACTAATAAATGACAAATAATTTGGGCTGAGTTATCGGAAAATTAAAGGTATCAGTCAAAGTTGAACACTCAAGTCAAAGATCCAGTACCTGCCAGAGCTCCAATCTCAATAAACACATCTGTGCCCCATGAACTCATGAGTCCAAAAGCAAGACTGTTGGTGAGCAGCCCAACCAAAGCCCCCATCTGCTCCTCTGAGCAGGACAGGTTGAGCTTCCCCAGCCAGAGAACCGCCTTACTGCAGCCAGCAGGGGGAGACACAACACAAGAAGACTGTAAATACAAGAGCTACGCTGAGCTGAGAAAAATACAGCTTCTTCTCTGTGGTACCTGCTCTCACCTGAACTCCACATTGTTGAAAGTGTTGATCTCTGCGATTTGAGCTCCACACACAATGTGGCCCAGGGCCACCAGCATACTGGAGTCGAGCTTGCTTGGTGTCAGCTTGGTAGAGTTTAACACAGCGGTAAACAGTGCAGTCAGCTAGAAAGATGAGCAAAACATAATGTTAGGTTAATCCTTGTCAAGACAACAGGATGTAAACTGGTGTGAAGAAGCATGATATGGTGCTGCTACATAAAAAAAAAAAAGATTACTTTTCTCCCATTAAGATTACTACCTCTAAATTGTGTCTTCAAAATATTTAAAAACGAAAGTTTACATTTCGTAAAACATTACAGTGCAGAAATAGGCTACCTGTCTTTTGTTCCAGGTGTTGAGAGCTCCCAAAGCGCTAATACTCCGTCGCTCTGTCAGTCGAAGAGTACTCAGCTCCTCTGGTGACAGCTCTACTGCTATCCCACCCAGCTGAGCGATCACAGACTGGGAGAAGGAGGAGGCGGGTCCGTACATCTTCACATAGAGCAGAGTGACCCAGAAGAAGACAGAATTGACATCAAATGGTAAAACTCATCAGTGCTGTCTCGCCTGTGAGGTACTGACGTATGTCCCCCTGGTGGGTCTAACCTTTTTGACTCTTTTGAGAATCTCGGTACGCTGGTAGGATGCGAGAAACGGGTCCTGGCCTATCAGCTCCAGACAGTTGGAGAAGGCCGATGAAGACATGCTGCTGAAGCTGCTGGAGGTCCAAGCAGAGGGGGCCGTGGTGCGCAAGATCTCACAGGTAGGAACAATTGGAGACACTTAGAGACAAGAAACACAGAGACAAAAAAAAAAAAAAGTGGTCTGGGGCTGCAACGTTTAAGTTCATCCACTGGTTTCTCATTGTTCATAAAAACCTCAATGAGAAATCAACCCAACAAGTTAAACACTTAGCACAATACTGAATTTCAGTTGTCTGTCTTTGTACTTCGGTTCTGTAGTTTACATAAACTTTTAGACAAAGATGAGCTGTCAAGTTTCCTTTGGAAGAAAAAAAAGCTTCAGTCTTAAAAGTCTGGTCTTTCACACGGAGAATACACTGATTTAGCATAAAATCAATTCTAACCAGAAATTCCTGCAGCTCCTTACATATTTTTGTCAGCCTAATACCTCTAAATAATGAGACCTTTTTGAACTTTTGTAAGCTCTCTGCAAAGATGGCGTTGGTTAAATGATGAAAAAAAACAAAAAACAGATTAACTATAATTTGGGTTAGATGTAAACCCAAAAGACTGGATGCTGAAATTGGATCAAAGGGTGTTTTAACAAAGTTAATTTAAGGATGTGCATATCTATGCAACAAAGTTACTGCAACTTTATACTTTTCTGTTTTATACACTAACAGATATTGCTTGTCTTGCAGTTGAGTTGTACAGGATATACGTTCTATTAAAGTGGAAAAAAAATCATTTATCATGGTTTCACATCACAAAAACCTGACATTTTAACTCTTCTTACATCAAGTGTACCACAGAGTAACTTTATATGAACCAAAGTGATGCTCACATGACAAAGAATTCATTTTAAGGAAGCCCAGGAAAAACTGCAGAACAAACTGCTGTTTGCTAAAGACATCCTTTCTTTCATTCGTGTCGGAGCAGAGGATCCCCACGTCGCCATCTTCCCACTGACGCTGGCTCATGAACAGCTTCTCTACGCGCCCCACTGTCATCAGCGACTGTGGGAACAAAAGCAAAAACACAATCGTGTGAGTGGGTAGTTCACAGGAAAACAGGAACTTCACCACCTGATCCCGAAACACGCTAGAGAACTGACACCTGAAGGGTTTCTTTTCAGCCTTTGTATGCCTGACCTGCCCTGAGATCATGTTCCAGTCAAGCAAAACCCACAATGGATATGTTACGGGAAAGAATCTGTTACAGAATCTGTTGCAGTGAACTCACCAATGGCAGGTCCTGCAAAACGTTAGAAGGCAGGAAGAAGAGAAACCGTCCCACTACACTTAGCGTGTCCTGGGTCCAGTTCGTCACTGGCCTGTAAGCAAGTACACAAATCCCTCATGAGCTCAACAGCTAACCATTCTACAAAGGCTTTTAAATGTTAGAATTTTACATGGGAACTCATCCGCGTAAGAGTTACAATTCACAAAAAAAATGGGAGCTGTAGATGTTACGAAAAGAAAACGGGGGCAATTTCAGACTTTCCTAGGTAGTTTTTCTTTTAGTCACAATAACATTTAGTTAATTAACTCCAAAACACATTGCAAATGGATTTAGATTACTTTTCATGGGAGTCATCTGAAGAAGACTTATTCAACCTGAGTTTGCTCGGTTAGGAAGAACTGTCTGAAATTACTCTGGAAGTTTGAGACATACAGACTGAAGTTAAAATCTCTAACAATTTGACGAGGTATGAAAATAGAAGCCTAACTTAATTAAAATGTTTTAGCAGTTTGATAAAACATAACTTTACCATGCAGGGCAAAGTATACATATATCATCAAGATTTCAATGAAGCTCACATCATATTTAACCCTTTGTAATACACAATGTATTTTTCTAGCAAAGAGACTAACTGAATAGTTGTTTAGGCAAATGTTTTTCCAACACCTAAAGCAATTCTTTAGAGCTGAGATAAGTTGCGGTTTTCAAAATGTGCTTTATGAACAGCTTGGTTTCTCTTTAGTTCTCTGTACAATCGTTTCACATTTTCAGCATTGCTCTTTGTTTCTCATAGGTTGAATGATTTTTGAGTCTCTTTTCAGTCTGTGGTATCTTTACCCAAAAACAGCCGGTTCTTGCAGAATACGGGCCACGATTTCCATCTTGCTGCTGCTGTAGCAAAGCCTTTGGAGGTAATCCAGGTTTTTAGCGAAGAAGCTTCGATCCACCTGAACGAAAACTTCATCCGCCACAAATGGGGCCAGAATGTCTAGTGAACGAAACTCCTCTTCAGTGAATGGCCCAGTGTACATGTTCTACAGAGAAAAGTCAAAAACACCTGAGTGATAAAGCCGAGCACTTCAATTTCTGACTGTGAGGTAACACATATAAAACAATGAGGTTTCTGATCTCAACTAGGTGTAAATTTGATTTACCGGTAATTGTGACCAAATTCAGGAGTTTAGATAATGCAGTTCTTCCTACCCAAAACTAAAGAAATATACAAGTTATTTGTAATTAGTTTGTTGCACATGAAAAATCCACAATTGAAACTCGTTTTTCAGATCCAGATCTTAGACAAAGCTCTGGCAACATTTCAAAAGAGACAAGTATTACAAAATTACTCCTGTGTGATCATATGGATGGAAACAACTACCAGTTTTTTCTTTGGTTTAGGTGACAAGCCACTTTGAGAAATCATATAGTGAAACATTTTGATTTGGAGCCCCCAAAAATATCTTCAAAAAAACTTTATGTATTAAGTGTTGAGAATAATATTGTTTAAAATAGTTTGTTGAGAATAATATTGTTTAAAATAGTTTTAATTCCTCAAAATCTGGACTCTTGTTTATTTGAATTTCAACATTACTAATATTATATAAGGTGGAGCGGGGGAGTTCGCCTACATACCATCCTCTGAATGATTTTGTCCACAAGAATCTCCTGCTGTATTCTAGTTAACATGAGAAAGTACTGAGGGGAGGCAACAATCATCTTCTTCAGAATGTCCATCATTTCTGCAGGAAACAACCTAATGATGTCCATCCTGAAAGCAGCGACATGAATACATACATGTTTTTTTATTTTTATTTACACAGTCTAAAAATGTGTATATATGAAACATCACAGTTTACTTTATTGCTCTTCAGGCAACAAAGTAAGAAATTAGAAAATCTTGCTCTGCAATCTCATCTTTACATGTTTCCTGTATTGTAAACTCATTCCAGTCTCTTTTTAAAAACAAAGCAACATGCAGCTTCAGAATAAATTATTTTAAGCAATCAGTACAAGAACACAAAGGACTAGAAGTAATATTTCACAGAACTTTTTTTTTTGACAGACATGAATATTAGGAGTTTGAGAGAGAAGTTGGAGTTTTTATGACTCACGGTATGCACAACGCAATTTCAGCTCCAAGATCTTGAAGCAGGTCAGCGAAGAACTGAAGTGGGTACAGCTCCTCAATCACACACCTTTTCTGTCCACCAGGACAAAATAACACACATGATGCACATATATTACATGCATTGTAAAAAAAAATAAAAAATAAAAAATGGTATATGTGTTGGTTATGCTGTTAAAATTACCAGTGCAGTGTGAAGAAGACCGGGCTGTTGCCTGAGGAGGGCCAAGATCTTCCTTACAAAAGAAGGTGACCGATCAGCCTGTAAAAGCTGGTGTAGGTCCTGGCAGCTCACACCCTGACCCAGTGTTCCCAGGCTCCTGAACACACACACACACACAGACACACAGACGCGAGAGTCGAACAGTAAAGATGATGCACAGCGCGTCACAGATGTGGCAATTAGGTTGATGAAAACAGAAACATTCCTGCTACTCTTTTCTACTTATAAAACCAAAGAATGCCACATGGCAGAAACAAAAATAACTTACAGAAAATGTTGCTTGATTTGATTTGTGTAAATATTAACCGCCTTGACAATTGCTTGAGCCTGTAGGATAAAATGGAAAAAAAAAAAAAAAAAGGTTTTAATGCATGTTAATTTCTGTTAATTTTCAAGATGTGATACAAGGATGAAGTGGCATCAAAACGCAAGTTGTTTGGATGATTTAACTGCTCAATAATCACAATTCTGAGGAAGCACAAAGAACTCAAACATTTCTGACGTTAGTGCTGCCAATCCTGTAAAAATTGAAAACATCTCTGACATCTGCACAGAGAGCATGTGTGTGTGTGTGTGTGTGTGTGTGGTAGGCAGCAGGTAAGCATGTGTTGAGCTTCGATTACAGTTGAAGCAGAATTTTTTATTAAATCTCTCAAGTAATTTTACATGTTTTCAAATTCAGTGGCAGCTCTGTGATACCTGCTGTGTTTTCCAGGGTTTCGTGGCGGTATTGGAGAGATTTTTCACAAGAAGCGGAGTTCTTGGAAGGATACATATCAGAGGCGTCCATCTGAGCAGAGGCTCCACGTCGTCCAACCAGCTGACAACTTCAGGGAAGCCCTAAAAAAAAAAAAATAATAAAGTAAAAAAAAAAAATCATGTAGCAAATCACTTCTACAAATAAAGATCTAAATCTTTGATTTTCAATTTTTTTTTTTTTTGGATCTTCTATTCAAATTTGAACTTTCAAACAGAACCTGTCTGTACTGAAAATTTTTTTTTTTTTTTTTTTTGGATTTTCTATTCAAATTTGAACTTTCAAACAGAACCTGTCTGTACTGAAAATGACATCAGTGTGAATAAGCCTCGTCTCTTCAGTACCCATAGTTTCGTGGCAATGGCGTTTGCTTCCGGCGCACAGAAGACAGACATGTATGGCCGGCAGCGAGCGGGAGTGTGTTGAGCGAAGACCTTCAAGGCGGAGAGCAGTTTGTCAGAGGTGAGAGACAGGAGGGTCTCTGTCTTTACACCAACAATGAGGGAACCGAGCTCCTCCAGCTGGACTGGGATCCGCTGGGGAGAGGGAAGGGCGGCGTGAGGCTACACATGACACCGAGCTTGTCCACACAACATTCAGTCTATTAAGAGTTTAAGTTTTAACTCACTGCGTTAGTTAGAAGTTTGTCCATTATTATGGAGGCCTTTAGAACACAAAGAATGAACACAAGCTGCTGTTAAACCTACTCCCCTAGAGCTTATTTAGTTACGCAAAAGGTTATCTAACCACCACTGCAAAATAAGTTTGTTGATACAATAAAAAATGTCAAGGTGTTTTCAACAAGAATATCTTGAGTAGTTTAAAAAAAACTACTCCATTATCTTGCACACTTATCCTTGCAGGGTTGCCACAGGTGCTGGTGCTTGTCTGTCACTGGGCGAGAGGCGGGGTACACCCTAGACAGACTCCCAGTCTGTTGCACGGCAACACAGAGACAGACAGCACAAACAACCATGCACATAAACACACCAAAGGAGAATTTAAAGAAACCTAAAACCTAAAAGTCATGTTTTTGGACTGTGGAGGGAAGCTGGAGTATCCGGAGTGAACCCACACATGCACAAGGAGAACATGTGCATGTAAACAAATTAAATCCTGTTTTTAAATGCTGACCTGGGACAGATCCCAGGTCAGCATTTAAAAACAGGATTCTTTTGAAGGGCAACAGAGCTACTAATTGCGCCTCTGTGCAACCCTAAATTACCTAAATTATAACAGTTTATTTTTTAAAATCAACACTAAATCCAACTTTGATTCTGACCATAGCTGCTATGGTCATTTAGTGTCAAAACTATTCAGCCCCCTGAATAGAAACCAAACAACGGCTTCTTTGATTGCATCAGCTGCAAAAAGAACACTTCAAATACCTGGACTGCTGTCAGTAAGGTATGGCTACTGACAGCTGTGAGGTCTTTGCGATTAGAATCTTAGTTCAGATTTTAATCATGGCTGGCCAAAACAAAAAGGAGCCCATTTTATTTAAGGTTCTTTAAAGCTACAGCCACAGACTGAAAGGGTCCAGTTAAACTCTACCTGTGTTGGAGTAAACGGTACGGTGCTGAGGGCAGGAAGAGCGGAGAGCAACTGGGACGTCGTCAGACCATTCAGGAAAGTTACGCTCAGCAGGGGCAGGAGTGGAGCGATCTCTTTCAGTCGGTCAGGACTGAGTGAGGATGGGATCTTAAACTCTGGGTTGCTCAGTAAGAGATCAGAAACCTGGACAAAGAATATGACTTGTCTTTATATATATATATATATATATATATATAAATAAGGAAAGAAGGGAATGATCCACTCCTACCAGCTGGCTGGGCACACTGAGTCCACTGAGTGTGCAGTTCATAATATTCTCTTGGATGACCTGGAAGACCTCAGTGTTTTTGTAAACAAGGAGATCCTGAGCCTCTGCGAGGCATAAGAGATCTCCCAATCTGAAATTAGAAACATTGTTTTAACACACATCAGGAGATCATGAACCCTACAGAAAGGAAAAACATAAACATGTCATCTTAGTACTAAACACATTCAGAAAATGTTAATATTTTCATGAATTAATAGCAATCTTCTCAAGTGCAGCTATGGTCATTTTTCCCACTACTTAAAGATAAATGATGATTATTTTTTTTCTTATTATTTCTCTTATAGCTCATTCATTATAACTTTCATCATATAACAACAATAACCAGTTGTTATATGATGAAATTATAATAACCACTTGTTGCACAAGTTTTACATGTCTATAATATTGTCTCCTGGATGAGATAATATAAAAAATAATCCAACATGCTTTCCTGACCTCATTAGATCCTGAGCTGTCATGTTCCTGTAGGTCCTAATAAGTTTGTTGGCGATGAAATCCTGCTTTAGCGGCGAGAGGGTGTTTCTCTGCAGCACATCCAGTCCATCCAACAGCTGCAGACAAACATAAAGCATTGAAATATTGTAAATATTGCAGTTATTAAGGCTGTAACATTTACAGTGGTGCAATACAGTGTCTAGTGTCCACCACAATGATTAGCACTCTTGATATAAAAAGAAATAAAACATGTATAGATACAGAAAACCTATGAAAATGTAACATTTAATTTGTTTACATTTATCCAGGGTTTTGTACTAAATCACTTGAGCTCTTAGAACATTTCTTAATGTTATAACGGGGTATGCTTATAATGTGACACAGGGGCCCATCGTTTTTAGCTACTCTATAATGAGAACGATAAGAAAGTATACAATTTACATAAAGTATATATGTTTATAAGGTAGCCCACTTCCATATTGATTTAATATGAAAGTAGAACTGTGACATAAAAATATTTTCCAACTATCTCAATGAGGAGCAGGAGCAGGTCAGGGTTAGAAAATGATTGCAATTATTCTACACAAAAATACACATTTATTTTAAAAGGGTTTTTTTAAACATCAAACGTACAAAGATTAAAAATAAACTAGGAGATGCAGATTTTATACATACACATAGTCTGATTTTAAATTATGAGATAAAGGGGATTTGGAGTTCTTACAATTTATCCTGACTTCAAGAGGACATAACTATTCAAACCAATATATACCCTAAAGTTTCTGATTATAATAAATGTGATTAATTAATCAATTATGATTAATAAAGTGACTGGACAGTAATGACATCTATGGAAGAGTTTCTTATCAAAAGAACTAATGACTAAAATGAAAATGAAGACATAGCTCACGTTGAAGACCAAAGTTCCTCCAAGACTCACCACCAGATGTTGCAAACACTTGATGGAAACGTGGCCACCAAACATAGAACAACTAATTATTAGGTCGAGTGGACAGTTCAGTGTGTTTTTACTTTTTAAACGATTTCCATAAGAAGATTACTTCTAATAGCGATGGCAGACATTAGAAGAGGCGGCTGGTGAGACGCAGCCTTGTTGTGCCCCACGGCTAATCGAACGATGTCCTGGGTTCTCAGATTCCCCATCTGGGTGTCAGAGCTCAAAGGGACGTTACCTGAGCAGCTGAGAGGTGTTGGAAGAGGTGGAAAGGCAAGTAGGCGATCAGGTTTCCTGTGTCCCTGATGAGTGACTGTTGACCTCTAGTGATGTTGGAGGGAGATAAAATTTTGCTGTACCACAAGCCAAAGGCCTCCTGCTGAGCCAGGCTCATTCTGTCCAAGTTCGCGTTAATGGTCTCCCACCTAAGAGGAAACAAAAGCATCAGAAATGTTGTAAAAGCTTGTGAAATCCTTATTATGGCCTTCTTCTTTTTTTTTTTTTTTTTTTTTTTTAAAAAAAGGTCATATACAAAATCTGACATCAAGACTCAGTTTTATAATGAACCATTTGAAAGTTTGAGGCACATTTAGTACGTAGTTTTTGTTTATAGATTAATGCTGAGCTGTTTTAATGATTACATTTACTGTCATAACAGTCTGAACAAAACCAAACTGTTATAACCTAAGCTTGCCTCATTTAATGCTTTGCAGGCATACTGATTTGCAGTGTTGTATTCAGGCTTGATTTCCAAAAGTCCAAGAAAAGATTTCTTTAGGTAGAAGATTACAAGAAACACAGGCTTTCCAAAGATTGAAATCTAGTCAGTGAGCGAGCTTCCTTTACTTTCTATACATAATGCATGTGGCTGTCGCCTTGTGGCACAATGAGACATTAGTTCTCACAGACGTCTGACACCAGAGATGTGTTCAGAGAAATATACAATGTATGTATGTAAATAAGTGAGATTTCGTTATCAAATATAACTGGGGGGGAAAAAAATCCCTGAAATTCAGACATGAAGGGCTTATGATTTCTTGGAGGAATCAGTGCTGTGTCCACACAAAATGAACCTTCTTGAAAACAATCAAGGGTTTGGATCTTTTAGGTGTTTTCCCACTCACAACCTATGATGAAGAAATCATTTATTCTCATTAGTTTCTTTTAATCTGCTAAAAGTACCAACAGCAAAATGATCCCTCTTTTTTGTTGGATTAAACCGAAGCTTTATTGGATCCAAATAATCTCATGGACATTACCCTCAACAAAAATGAAAGCTGAAGCTATTACTTACAAATTGACATTGTTCTGTAAGGAGGGAAATGTCTTGATATCATCTGGACTGACTGCGACCAGCAGAGAACCCAGGTCAAGAAGAAGTCCATTATCTGCTGCTAGGTGGGTCTTAAGTATCACTGACACCATGGTCGACTGGTACTCTTTAGATAACTGGTAAAATGAGCAACAACAATGCAGTTTGTGAACATACAGTACACTGAGAAGTGGAGGAATGATAAAATTGAAAGTTCAACCACCTGTATGGTGCCCTTGAAACTGTTGTAATACTGGAGGATTACTCTGATGGTGTTGATATGTGCTGCAGCCAGCACCGGCTGCACGCTTCTCAAAGGCAAGCTGAGGTACTCCTAAACAGAAGGAGAACAAAACAAACACCACTAGAGGTCAAACTCAAATAGTAAGGGGATCATTGAATCATGGAGCAACATTGAGATTGGGGATGTGTCCAACCTTGATTAAAAGGAGTTCAATGCCGAACCTGTATCTTGATGTCTCCAGCAGTCTGCTGAGAACTGTCTGCAGCAAGAACACACGCAGACAAGTTTTACAGCACTTGTGACTGGTATACTGTTGGCATACATTACTGTAAAAATGTATTGAAGATTACTTTAGTTATTCTTTCACAGAGGCATATGTTAAACTCTTATTACCCCTCCCGTAACCCCCACCCCCACATACACACTATTTTCAGGTCATTTCTTTTATGAGACCAATATCAGGGGAACTGATTCAAGCCTCTTTCCTCTGACTGCCTTCAGAAGTCATAAATTCTAAGTAGAGCCCAAATTTCTGGTTCTTTCCTAAACCTGTTGCCTAAATAAAATTACTGTATTTTCCGCACTATAAGGCGCACCTAAAAACCTTCAATTTCCTCAAAAGCTGACAGTGTGCCTTATAATCCGGTATATGGACCAATATTGAGCCACAACAGGTCTAGCAACTACGGTAAGCGGCTGCCAACTTCATTTTCGCCCGTAGAAGAAGAAGCGCGCGGTGCATGCTGGGATAGTTGTCAGAACGCTGAACGTTAATAAAGTTTGACTGACCCATCTACCTACCTATCTGAAAATCAGGTCTTTTGCGGGTCATTTAGCACCACGTTCTCCACGAACATGCTGTGCGCGAACGGAGAAGGGTGACCATCCTACGGCCCAGTCGTGAAGGCTCTCCTCACCGACTGGAGTCGGACTGTTTTGTTGGCATTCTTTATGTCAACAAAGTGGCTTTAGACATTCATCTTTTAGTGCAGCTCCATCTAGTGGATGCATAATGTAACTCCAGTCTCTATAGCATCTATTCTATGCGCCTTATAATGCGGTGCGCCTTATATATGAAAAAAGTTTTAAAAGAGGCCATTCATTGAAGGTGCGCCTTATAACCTGGTGCGCCTTATAGTGTGGAAAATACGGTAATAAAAAAGCTTGTCTTCTTTGTTTCAAACCATGACGAAATGAGGCAATGACCCCAGGTGTTTGCACAACACTAGTAATTGTTAACTTAGGTGTAACCATGTAGAGATTACACCGGGCTGCAAAGACTTATCACATCAGTATCAATTACAGTAATCAGACACCAGCAACAAGCTGGAGGTCAAATGTGCATATGTAGTAATGAAAACTGATTTGATGCATGTTTACATCAATAATAAACTAAAAGCAGAGCTACACAGAAAATATGTCAATCTTTGTTTCTAATCTTTAGTATTGCCAACCATTCAACAGGTTTCAACACATTATTGTTATCCTCAGTCTCAGTTCTCAGCAGAATCTACTACCTACCCCGAAACACTGTAGCAAGACCTTCTTCCTGTCCTGGTTGATTTCTCTCTGTAAGTAGTCAACAACAGATGTCAGAGTACTTTGTTTTATGGTGTTGTTGACTTGCCAAATGGGACCCATAGAGTCCTCCACAGCCAGCAGGATCACCACAGTTGCAGCAACTGCCCGATTCAACACTTCAGTCACAGGTGTAGTCAGCAGATCCTCCATCCTGGAGTTCAGTCTCTCCACCCAGCAGCGCACGGTCATCTGCAAAACCGTGTTCTGACTGGGACAAGGCTTACAGTCTGGGATGAAGTACTGTGGGCACATGAAGCTGAACTGCTTGATCAGAGTTTGTGATGCACAATCATTGGGTTTTGTAGTGGTGCTGTTGTTGGTGGTGGTGTAGTTGGTGTAGGCCGTACAGATGTTGCTCACCCAGGCTGTGGAAGGTTCCCGGGACAGAAACAAGAGGACGCCAACGTTGGGGCAAATAGATGAGATGAAATTGGCCTGGTCTTTCTCCCAGCAGTGAACCAGGAGCTTTGCATTTGGAAGAGAAGTGATCCAGTTGGAGTACAGACACTGCTCAGTGGCATTGATTCCAGGTTGGATGGTCTGTCCTCCTGGAGTAGGAATCACTGAATAATTGCCGCAGTACCGTATCAGCCAGGCGTTGTCCTGATTGGCCAGCAGGTTCTGAAGGACTGTGCTATTAGTACAGACTTTGGAGGTGAAGTTCTGTTGGTCAATCTCAGCACACAAAGCAAGATCAGTCATGTCCACGATGATGGGACGGGTCCAGTCAGAGTACTTGCACACCTAAATGACAGACAGCATACAACAAAGACAGAAAGTTAATACGAAACAAACATCCTGAGTTTCTTTAAATGAATAAAGTCTTAATATGGACTGAAGCAGGTTATACTGTGCATTAATTAAGCTATTGGTAATGGGCTGTGGACCAACATAATCGTAATAGTAAGTAGCTGTAGGCTTTCATATCAATAATTGTCTAATACAGACTAATGGCTTTGTAAATATCCATACACGATTTGGAGTTGTTTTTTTGAGATGGCATAAATAATTTTTGAGATCTGCTTCATAATCAGACATAGACCAGATGTTTCTGAGCTGGTTTGGACAGAAATCTATCACTGAGAAAATAAAAACTGCTCATCACAACTTTCCACTCAGGGAAAAAAATTATTTTGTACATCCTCGAAGCAAATTGTGTATTTTAGTATAAACAAGATCTACAGGCTTCTTATTTACTTTAGTGACTGTTTCCATGTCACAATACATTGCATTAAAATGTCACAATACATTGCATTAAAATGAACTGTAAAAGCTTAGTTTTTGTTTGGCTAACTATTTTTATGGATTATTACAAAGCATGCCAGTCACCTTTTTTGTGTTTTTAGAGTTTTTGAAAACATTTTCTGTACTCATTACTTCCATTAAACAAAATTAAAATAAGTATTTTCATTTTGTTAAATACCACCTTATAAGGTGCTCACCTCTGGTGTCATGGTTATTTCTTCCAGGTCGGTGCAGACAGATGTGAGCCATTTGTTCAGAGGGTTTTCCAGAAGCTTTTCAAACACAGCTGTCTTGCAGCACACGTTCTCCTGAAAGGAGACCTGATCGTTCTGCCAGCAGAGGCCGACGACTGAATCATCTACCCACTTCTCAGCCCAGTTGTGGTAGTCGCACCATGCTGCCAGGTTAAAGGATGGCGTTGGCCCAGGGGGAGGAGAAACCATAGAGGTGCTGCAGTGGGACTCGAGCCACGCAATCTCTTTATTTTGCAGAAGGCTGTTCAGAAACGTTTTGTTCTGACAGACCTCTCTCGCGAATCCGCTCTGATCAACGCGGATGCACTTTGACAAAATGTCTGTGGTAATCTGCATCACGTCATGCCACTCCGAGTACTGGCAGTAATCCGGCTCTAAGTCAGGGTAGGTGAACAGTGGTGGAGATGAGCCTGAACAGTTGGGCATCAGCGGCCAGTTGTCAGGATTGGAGATGAGAAGCATCAAGAATCCAGTGTGCTCACAGATGAGACTGGTCAGTCTTGGAGCATCAAAGCTGAAGCAGAACTGCAACAGGGCGGAGTCCACTACCTGAGCAGGCTGGTTGAGCCACTGCTCGTACATGCAGAACTGACTCACCAGGTATGCGGCGCCGGCAGAGAAGTTGGAACAAAATGCATACAGCCAACGGTTCTTCTGGTCTGACAGCAATTTCTTCATCAGTGAAGCATTGTTACAGACCTGCCCCACAAACTGCATCTGGTCATTTTCACTGCAGAAAGTCACAAGAACAGCATCTACAGTGTTGTTCACCCAGCTGCTGTAGTCACAGGCGAGCTGTCGGAGGCTTGAGACCTCCCTGGCGACTCGACGGAGAGCAGATGGAGAGACCAACTGAGACTCATTCAGAGGGCTGGAGACAGCCGAAGGCTGCGCGTCCCCAACCACACAGTCAGACGACTTGCTGACGAGTGGAGAAAACAGCGCCTGAAAAATATAACACATGTTGCTCCACACAAGCGCCAGCTGGCTGCTGCTCAGGGAGCTCAGGGCCTGGCAAAATGTTATCAGAGACGATCCATTTCCTAAACCCATGAGGACATCAGCACACAGAGTGTCATTGAGAGCAGCCAGGTTGTGGTGATCACACGTGATCTCGTAGTTGACATAGGTGTGATTTTTTAGCTGTGGTGCGCTGCGCTGGAACAGGAGGCTGGAAGGAATCTGGCACTCTGAGGGCAGGAAGGTTTCCAGGAGGATGTCAACAAGTGGCATGCCAAAAGACCAACTCACATTGTGCTTTAGTCCCCTGAAAAAACATCCAATTATTAGTCATTTTGCTGCAAAACAGTAGAAAGTTACTTGAAACTTACAGATTGATTAAAAGGTGCACTAGTAGTGATGTACTGCTTTTCTGTTCCTGATCCGCACATCTAATGTGAATTTGGTAACATTACCAACATTTTTAATATTTTTAAGAATCAAAAACCTGAATTCAAAACCATACAGGGTTTTGTGGGATTGCTTTACATTTGAATTTGCAACCAAAAATGAACTTCCTTTTAAAAGCAATCTCTTTTTTTCAGGTAGTGTTTTGTTAGCAAAGCCAGTGAACAGCTAATGACTCACCACATAATTAGCTGCTTCAGATCTCCTGCAGAATAAAAGGAAAACAATAATTAGCGCAGATACACAGAAGCGTTCATGTTGTAATCAAATAAAGACACACTTCACCTTGCTTGCAGGTATCTTGTTCGTCCGGAGATGGGACCTCGATTCCAAACTCTAAAGCTATTCTGACATAGTCCAGTGGTGTTTCAAGAAACAGTGCTGTGAAATGCAACACATTTGTCGCAAGAGAATCGAGAAGGCTGCTCAGAATTTTCGTCAAGTTCTCAGACAGCGTAAGGTTCGACAGCATATTGATGAACATCTGCTGGAAGCCACTGAATGCTGCCGTGACTGTGTCCCCAATGTTCAGGTAGGTCCCAAAGAAGCTCCTCGTCTCTCCTTCGGTGGTCAGTGGAGTACATGTCTGAGATTTGAGCGAGGAGAAAAACATCAGCAGCGGCTGGGCCATCTCCAGAGACACCGCCTTTGTTAGCTCTGCCATTAGCCCACAGTCCTGCCTCTCTGACAGAAGGCAAACCAGGATTTTGGGCAGGTCATCAAAGAATCCCTCTTTCATCAGTGGTTGGAAAAGGCTGTTGAGGTTACTCAGGATGCTATAATACATATTGAGGTTGAGGGGCTCCTCTGACAAAGGGATGGCAAAGTTGCGTGTGTTTCCAGCAGAGAGGGAGTGGATTTCTTTAATAACCTTTTGGATGTCCTCCTCTAACTTGCTGTTCTCAGCGGGCGTCACGTTGGTTTGTCTCGCGGCTAATCTGGCTTGTGAACGCACTAGCTTGACGTTACATATCATCCCTGTTTAAATAAGAAGAAAAATAAATTCCTCAGAAGCATCACCATACAAAATTTATACACACAACTATTGCATTAAGGTCTATTTGAACTAAAAATTGAAATAGTGTCTAAACCTCAATACTGTTCAAAGGTTTTAAACCACTTCCATTTTTCTATATTATGCCTCCAAGGATCCAGACTTACTTTCAACCCTGATGCAAGAAGGTGCTTTTTCTATATGGTGATAAATATTAAAATACATTATCAAGTCATGACAACACTAAAAAGCAAGAACTGTAGTAACTGAACAATGCTGACTGAACTCTATCCAGCATTTTTCAAAAGCTATTTTCATATATTTAAAAAAGAATTCCTAAAGCAACACCAACACTGAAAAACTTTGAACAGAGTAAACTGAGAATTTCCTATTGGGATTGAATATTATTATACAACCAGAACAAAGTATTGACACATTATGGGAGATGTGCAAATCCATCCTTGCACTGAAAGAGTTCTGCAGTACGATGCGTCTCTGAGAATGTAAGAAGCATACTGAGAGACATTTTACTATGCTGAAGATGAGCAGTGATGGGAATTCATGAATTTGAACACTACGTACCATAAAGGTGCCAAATTACTTGTAAGCAGCACATTTGGAATGTAAATGCATGTGGATGTGAGTGGGTGTAAAAGGATGAAAGCACCTTTGCAGCTACAACGGCTACAGGAATAAATGCAGAGCCACATTTTTTCCAGTGTTTTAACAGATCAGTTACTTCCGACATGTCAGTGTTAGTTTTGCCATCAAAATGCATCTAGTTTTAACTTATTTTAATTTTTTACATGTGCCACCTCTTTTCTCATTCATGCCACTGCTGTAGTCCCCCTAAGATTTCTAGAATTGCTCCTGGTGTTAAAATAAATAGGCGGGAATGGAGACAAACGAGCGCTTCGTTCTCAAGAATTTCCTTTCTTGATACGTAAAATGGTCAGTGAAAAGGTTCAGCATCATTATTTCAGACAGCCAGATTAATTTATTTAACTTACCAAATAGGATGCAAACCATACAGACAGCTGGTGAAGACCACATTTCGTCCTCAGAAGAAGGCGGGCAATAACTCCAACTGAATACAAGTTTTTAAAAATTATTTTCGCGCTATCCTGTTACCACAGAGAAAACATCTGTCTGAGGCAGAACCGGATGAAGAAGAGGTTTCATACTGGATGAGACCGTAAATGTTTTCACAGTAACATACATTAAGCCCCTCTCAGCGCTTGATGCCCATTTAGTAGATGGTCCCTCTGTGGTCTGTGAAGAAACGGGCTCCTCACCTCCACCTGCAACTCTGCACCCGATCCGACTGGGGCGTAATTAAAGAGACCTGGAACGGGGAAATGGAGGTGAGAAACGAGGGCTGTGAAACGCAGGAGGGATTTTGACAACAAGCACATCAATCGATGCTGCATTATTAACAGAGCGTGCGGATTAAATCTTCCGTCTGAAACCCGACTCCAGCCAGAGGAGTCAGAAGACACCAGACTGACTGCTGGAGGAGTTACCTGACAGCTGCTGCCGACGCTTTGATCAGCGGCCTGTAACTCCTATTTACAAGCTGACCGGGAAGATGTTAACTGGCAGAGAAAGTGATGGAAAAAATATGTAGATCAGCAATTATACGGCTTTAGTATTTAACAAAATACTAATACTATTTGTTCTTATTTAAGCACCTGAGGTATAAATGACGTTTGCACAGCTACGTGTACTTCTTGAACTTTTCCAGTTTTAGACAAATCACAAGAGCAAACCTCAGAGTATAATATTGGTATTTCATGTGATGATGGAGCAACACAAAGAAACACGGTTTCCATGGTTTTCAAAATCAAAGCAAAAAGAAATGCTAAGAATCTGATAAGTGATAAATTCAACGTTTGTAGTTGGTGCCCAATTAAGTGTCTAGAACCATTGTTCACTTAATTTCCATCCACGAGTGTTTGGGGGCATTTCTCCAAGTTTGTACATTGAAAGGTTGTAATTTTTTGTCCATTCTTGACTGCAATGAAATCATTTTAATTGTAAATTGTTTGACTTTATGTATAACTGCTCCAAATTAGGGATATACAATTAAACATGTAAGACACAAAGACAACCTTGAGCTGGATATCAAATCTACAAACATTCTAGACTTTGTATTAAGGCGTAATTTATATATTAACCGTTTGTATTGGAGTAACAAATGTAAGGTTGTGAGCGGCATACAATGTCAAGTTAATCTAAAAGAATAATTCTTATCCTGACTAATAATCCGTCTTACTTGTCTGAAGAGCAAAGTGTAAAAGTTTATTTTAAATATTCAATTAATTTGTACAATTAAAAACCAGAGGCTATTATTTTAGTAGTCACAGGGAGAAAAAAAAAAAAAATTCATTCCGAGGTCAACTCATATAAGTAGTTTTAAATTAGGCCGAGTATGTTGGGCTCATCACCTGAATGTGCGAGTAAACATAATGCAGATATCATTTTAAAATGGTGAGCAGGAATAAAAACCAAAGAAACGAGTCTTTTTTTCATTTTAAAACTTTGTTTCAGAAATTCAATGCAACTGTATATACACTTTACAATAGCATACAGCCTGACAGATAACAAAGATGTCTGAAAACATTAAATACATCGTCAGCACAAACAGCAATTGTTGCAAGTAAAATGGCTTAACGGATATTGGTAAAAAATAAAATAAAATCATTAACAGGAGCACTCTTTTGCAGAAAAATGTCACGATTTCGATTTGTTTCATGACTTTCCCCACAAAGCAAGCTGCATTGTCTACATGCTAAGTTTAACCGTTCTTTGACAGTCCTAAACTAAAACACAGATATCCGTAAGAAAAGAAAACAAAAACCCAAAAAACAAAACAAAACACCCCATCTGATGTAAAGTTAAATCTTCATTAATACATTTAAAGTAGATATGTCATGCCTTTTTAAAAAAAGAATCAAAAATACAAAAGATTTTCCTTATTTTAAGGATTTTTTTTTTCATACAAGAAGCTGCATGTATTGTACAACACTCAGTGTACAATAAACTGGTAATGCACATAAAAATGAGCTGAATGAAAAGTCTCCAATGCCTCCCTCTCTGATCCTTCAGAAAGGCAGCAACACAAAAATAGCACACCGTCAAACTGAGGAAACAAGCGAGCTGGGGGAACATCACACACAGGAAGTGAGGCTTGCATAAAGATGGCAGTCAGGATTGGTGAAATTGAGAAATGTCTCCATTCCAAGTGCATTTGAATAATTTCCTTACTTTTATTTTATTTTTTTTAGTTCTTAAACATGTATGTGCTGCCAGTTTCTTTTTTTTTTTCTTTTTTCAGTGACGAAGCCAAAGCACAACACAGAATATTTGGAAATATGTTTTTAAGCCTTCACCCCATGTGTAGTTTACATTCATAGTCAGAACATATTTACTCAAAACATTCTGATTAAACATCACCGTCGTCTCCTCACCGTCTCCCCCCCATTAAAAAAAAAGTAAAATCAGGCAACCATCTAAGCAGATGGGAAACAACTTCTGCGCTGAAAGATTTTAAGGTTTTGATTGGGAAATTTTACACATGGAGACAAAGTCAAACAACGCAAACAGCACCCACTGTCTCTGTGTTTCAATGTCTGCAGACCGAGAAGGTTTGATTGTCTCTCTTTTTGCTATTAACTTTTTTTTTTTTTGTTTTTGGACAATTGCACAATTATTGCCCAAAGAAGAAACTTGGGAGAACAGAGA
Source organism: Poecilia formosa (assembly GCF_000485575.1). Lineage (NCBI taxonomy): Eukaryota > Metazoa > Chordata > Actinopteri > Cyprinodontiformes > Poeciliidae > Poecilia > Poecilia formosa. The sequence continues at coordinate 342,873 of NW_006800000.1, forward strand.
TTGCATGGCACTGTACAGGCAACTAAAAACACTCACATTTCACTTAACGCAAAATGCACAATAATTTCATCTGAACACAAACGAAACAAGAAAAAAAAAAAAAGAAAAAAAAAAAATCCAACGTTGAGCGCAAACTTTTCAGCAGTCGACTGTGACCGTTTGGTTTTCTGTCGTCACCAACGTGTTAGTTTGGCCTAAACGTTCAGGCTGAAATGAGCTAAAAGAGGAAATAAAGCATTCTTATGTTGCCACTCTTGAACAACATTTTAAATTTACTGGAAAAAAAATGTTTAGGTGGGGCTTGGGGGGGGATTCAAATAAACCGGGTGCCGCCAATCTGAGATCTAGCAAACGCGTCAGCCGTGAGCAGACGTTAACACTGGCAAAGATGTGCTACATTTATCATGATGCTACCGATAGAGCCTTTAAATGACACAGTACAACTTAAAGAAAAGAGTACGGATTTTTAGCCAGAACACTTGATTAAGAGGAAAAGACAATACTGATTACAGTTAGATGACAAAGTAAAAGTTACTACTGATAAAGCATGTAGAGACCGTCTGAAAATGAATGCCCGCTAATTTTCACAATTTACAGCTAAGATTAGTCCCGATAATTAAGGAGCAACATGCCTACGGTAAGGCGATCACAACAATTCATCATGACTTCGAATGAGAGCGAAGCTTTAACTTCCCAGACTAATTTAAAGTTTAAGTCATAAGTGAACTGTTATGAATATGCACCCATGATGTTTTTTTTTTGTTTGTTTGTTTTGTTTTTTTAAAAAGGCTTCCACTAAAACTCACAGGACCTCTTCTAAAAATGCATCTTACAAAATAAGCAAAACATCTCGGAAATACTATCTTAAGAAAAAGAAAACAATGAAAGACCAAGATTTACCGGGAAAAAAACAAAAACCTACAATATAAACTCGACAGAGCTACAGAGGAATGCATATTTGTTTTTAAAAGCTACAGATTGGAAATTTGCCCGCTCATCAGATCAGTGAGTGTGAATATACATGGATTGATTCACCGACCCATCATTCCTGCTGAACAACAACAAGGGAGAATTGAAAAAAAGATCTGCAGAGTGTCATTTTGTCAGAGTCAACAGGGTGAGCACCAGGAAGGGCTGATGTGGCGTTCAGGGACTCAGGGAAGAGTTCCTCTTTACCTGTTCATATCCACTAAACCAGCACCAAGACTTCAGAGTTTAGAGTGGAGCTCATTTCTGGCTCCACAGCTGGAGAGTCGCATAAAAAGAGGAGTCTACATGGGTATGTTTATAACGTGTGCAATTTCCCTCTATGGATTTTCTGTTAGAAAATTACACCTAGGTAAAAAAAAAAAAAAAAAGTCTTTTCCCCCCCCCAAACAAACAAAAGGCTAATTTTTTTAAAGTAATGGCAATGCTGTATTTTGTATTCCAAAGAGAGGCTTTTTTACACGCATGTTGATTTCAGTCTTATCCTGCTGCTTCGTTGTGACGCACCGCAAGCTGGTTTCAATCAGGAGGCAAAAGGTCGTGAAGTCGGAACCTCTCCCGAACATGTGGTCGCACATCTTCGTTCTGACACGTTCAGGAAGGACGGAAACAGGTTAAAAAATAAAAAAAAAAAGAGACAAAATTAGAATATATTTAGTCTTATTAACAAATTTTAACATGGAAGGCATTCAACTACGTTGCCTACCCAACCTGGTGAACGCGACCCTGGAGTACAGCAATGTTAGTTTAAGAAACAAATGCTATTTACGACTTGGTTAATAAAATAAATAATTTTATCTGCAAATTTCAGAAAGATCAATATGAAGAACATTTAATAAAAATGTATGGGAAGACTGCTGACCAGGAATTTTAATGGAAAGTTGAGTCGGTGGATAAAGTGTGGTAGAAAACAGACCACATGCAAAGGGCTTTGGTCTGACGCTTCTAGGGGATTGTGAAGCAAAGCATATGTAAAGGTTTGGGGGACATTTAGAAGGCGCCGAGTGCAGCTGGAGTCAGAGCTCATTGAAGCACAGATGTGTCCAGACCATGGCCTGTAATTGTGGCATTAGTCGAATTAAACCACTCCTAAACCGGAGACGACAGAATTTTCATACGAATTTCTGCAAAATGAGCCCAAACACTGAGACCATGTAGTGTACAGACTTCTCAGTTGACCAACATTTGCTACACCAATAACCATTTTTAAGCTAATCTTAGGCATCAATTTCAAAGAAAATGAACTTTGCCCATTTATTTCATTAGCTGAAAACCATAATCATCAAATTTAATTAAACACCTCTTCGGTTGTGAAATACATCTCTAAAATGTTACTTTCTATTTGAATAACTATAAAAGTGAACAATTTATTGAGATGTTGATCCAAACAAAGTGAAGAGTAGCCCAGCTTACCATCTCAACCAGCTTCTCCAGAAACGGGACCAGCTTTAGCAGCTCGTTGTCGTTCTTATCCATGAACCAGCTCTCTATTGGAATCCCATTGGACAACTGTTCAGACAAAAGGGCAACTCGTGAGGAAGGATCCATGCAAGCTTACCTCAATTCTGGTGACCAAATATTCATTCGTTCCTTTTGTGCAGATAATAGACTGAAATGATGTAATTTATTATGTTTACTCTCAGTAAATCAGTGGCATTCATTTGAACATGGTGGAGTGTTGTGATTTTGTTAAGTGATCTTTACTGTCTGGTTGCTAAACTGTAAATGTTGTGAAACTGTTTTTTTTTTTTTTGTTTTGTTTTTGACATTACACAAAAAATATTTTCATCCTGGCAAATATTTTTTTTGACATTACACAAAAAATATTTTCATCCTGGCAAATATTTAGGCTTTTTTCAGTTAGTGGCTCAGAGGGCAACAACTTTACTGATCTGCTGTGAATCATTATTTTTGCCTCAAAAGTGATGAGACATTTGCGAAACATTTGCATGGCAAACACAGAAAAAGAAGAAGAAAAAAAAAAATCAAATTTAAAGATGAAAATTCAACTTTATTATGAATCCCTACAAGAAAGTCAACATAAAATTAAGGAAAAAAAATCTGAGAATTGGTCATTTTTTTCTGTTCACAAATACGTACCAGGCTGAGTCAGACTTTCTGCTGCATTTTTATTTTTTTACCTGATAAGCAAAGGCTTGCGGTGAATTGTCAATGATGATGGTCTTTGACAGATCTCTGCCTAAGATGTTGAGGTCCTTGATATAGTTTCCCTGGACACAGACACAATGCTCACGAAATAACCGGTGTCTACAGTTACAATAGGGAGGGAGAGGAGAACAGAAAGGAGCAGAGGAGTAAGGAAAAACAATCAGTGACAGCGTCAGCAAAAATCAATAATTTATGAAAACCACAACAATGACACCTAACAGCAGCGCATGCCAACTCAGGTACTTTACACTAATGCTTCGCGAGTCCAACTTTGTTTTATAGCAGTCGACACGAAAATGTAAGGATACTGTACAACAACCAGTTAATAAAAAAAAATTTAAAAAACTCATCGTACCTCACAAGCTGCTTTTTAGGATCCAAAATGTTGAGTAGTTTGTCTGCATACACCTTTTTAGAAGCCGTGAAAAGGATTATCTAGAAAAGATAAGATCATGCTGGTTTCAATGTTCAAAACACAGAAATGACTAAAAGGAGCATCTAAGTGAAATTTACCTCATATATTTGAGACATGCGCTCCAGAAACTCTCTGAAAAACGGCCTGAGGCGCACATACACCTGCACAGGACAGATCACGCTTTAGAGATGACTTTGCCACCCTCTAGTGGCAACATGTGGGAATGGAAAAAACACTAACCTGGTAAATGACATCTTGAAAGAGAACAGGGAAGGTAAGTGCTGCATCCTCTAGTTCATTTAAGCTGCAGTGAACTAACGTTTCATCCTATTCAGAAACAAAAAAAAAAAAAAAAGTAAATTTTTTTGTCATCTAGCAAAAGCTCCAGGTTTAAGACCAAAATATGTTTTGGACATTTTTAACGGACCAAGTCGAGGACCAGAGAGAACTCAGGCGTGCTGCGTGTCTTCAGTGGCAAGGCTGGTTTACGGGTCAGCTGCTCTTCTGTCAGCGGAGGAACGTGCTTGATGAAGAAATACCTACAGAACAAAAACAAATAATCAGTCAAATCACAAAACACTGGGAACACTCCTACCAGAAATATGACATTTTCTTGATTGTTTAGTTAACATACAAGAAGCAGCATGCTACAAATAATCCGTTGTCAACTTTTCCCTATTTGCTCCCAGTAGTTTGTATTTCTGCTAGAATGATAGCATTGGACATAGATTATTTTCTTTTTACTCCACTCACTAATTTGTGTTACTTACGGATCAAACACTTCCCAGTCTTCCTCGTAGGACGCCTCTGGTGGCACGGTAGCAGGAGGAACATCCACATACGTCACATTCATATGAGAACCTGGAGCTTGAAGCACAACAGGAACACATAAAAAAACAACAAAAAAAAAAAAAAAAGAAAAAAAGTTAAGCAGCTTCATTTTCTGCTTAGTCGTCTGTGACGTGGTACCCGTCAGAGGCGGGAGGTCAACGTCGGCATCGAGCTCTTCTTCCTCTGCCGTAGGAGTCGCCTCAAGGATGTGTGGAGGCCGTAGAGGCGGCAGGTGCGATACGCTGGAGTAGAAGTTGTTACCGGGGCACAGGTCCTGAGTGGACGTGGCTGTGCTGGTGGGCGTCTCCACCACCTGCTCCATGTCCAGCTGCTTCACTATCTCCTCAGCCTCCAGGGCCTGGTCAGGGGAGTCTGAGCCCGAGGATGCTGGGAAAAACAAACATGCTTATTGGTAACAGATCAGACACAAAACTAGAACTCCACTATGACAATTTACTATAAAAAAGGAAAAATGTAACTTTTTTTTTTTTTTAAAGAAGATAATGCTGCCGCAACACCACGTATAAAAACGTAGAATAACACGACTTTAAAAATGACACCAAGGTTTTAAGCAAAAATAAATTACATTTTTCTTTAAAGAAAACAAACAAATAGATTTTACTGATATTAGAAATTACTTTTAGCTGGTGAGAAGAAGTTAAAAACCGGGCTGAAGATCGTCCCAAGCAGAGTGGTCCTGGGAGGACTGGAGGTCATCTCAGCCGCAGTCGTTTCCTCCAGGCTGCCGTTGGGCTTCTCCTTATTCCTGTCATGATTGGTCGCTTCTGCAGGGAAGAAACACAAGGCTCAAGAGATGTTAAAAAAGAAGAATTCAGCTGATATATTTGATCTCTTTGGTTAATCATCGGTGACTTACGGCCATTGATGGTGCCTTTCTTGCTTACTCTGCTTGCACTCCTCCGGGGGGAGTTGGCGTTTGTGGGAGTGGAGGTTATGAGGTTGTTGTCCACGTCGCAGTGGAGGCGCGTCTTCTTTGCTGGGCTTTCCTGTTGCAACTGACAAAAAGAAACAGCTGTAAAGACTAGAAAAAGACAAATTAAAAATTGAAGCACATCCACACTTAAGCAATTCACCGACTGCAGGTTTTTGACACAGACTTCAAATTTGAGCCACATAAAAGAAAAACCACCTGTAATGGCACCTTTCCTGCCACCGCTCTGCAAGTTTCAGAATGACTGAGTAACCTTTAAATCGCCGTGTAGAATCTAAAAAGTCCGTTCTTTAACGACGACACCCAAAGCAGACTATGCTTCAAACTTCAAAAGGGCACTGGTCTAGATTAACCGCAATTCTTGACAAAAATGTTTTATTATTTTCAGATTTAAATCACTGTTATATGCTTTGTGTTAACACCAGGAAAGAAAATGTACTGAGGAAATAATTATTTAAAACTAGGGGGAAAAAAAATTAATAATAAGAAAATAAAAAAATCTGAGACCTTCTATAGAAAAGCCTTTTAGCTGAGTTGACTTTTCCATTCGCAACAAGCTCCTGTCCCTGCACGCCAACATTGTGAGCTAAAAGCTAAAATTAGACCAGAACCCGAGTTCTCGGACAAGCTGCTGCATTCCAGCAGACATTTCTTAGGAAACACGACACTCCATAGCCAGAAACGCTGCGTTTGAGGTGGGGACGACGCAGTCAATCCAACTTTAACCGGGTGCTTCCTGGCAGTTTTCAAAACTGTTGAGGTAAACACCAAGCAGGAGCACCACCTCTACGCCAATGGCCGTGCCTTAGTGACGGGTGCGGTGGTAGGAGAGGTACCTTGACAGCATTTCCTCGGATGAACTTCTTGATGGTGGATAGTATTCCCCTTCCTCCGCTGGCGGGAGGGTCTTCTTCTACCTCTGAATGTCTCCTCTTGGTTCGGGACGTGCGGCTGGTCAGAGCGGGCTTTTGGTGCTGAGACGCCTTACGCATTCTCAGCCTCATTGTTTTAGCAGTCACATGTAAAGCTGTTGCAAGGAGAACAGAAGACGTTTAGGAACGAGCAAATACAGAGTGAAAACATGCCGAACGTACAGGAAAATTGCAAACATATTTTTTCTTTTCCTTTTTTTGAAATAACTGTAGGTCTCAAAGATGCGCCTGTGCGCAACTGAGCAATATTGGTTCCGTTTCTGCCGACATCTGGATGCATTCAAGATCCCATTTCACTTACATCAGAGAATCGCAGCTGGCTTTACTTCCATTGTGCAGTCAGGAAAAGGAGCATTTCTCCAGATCATATAATAAACAAGTTTTATAAACACTACCTAGGAACGATGACATGGGGTGCAAGATCAAAGCTCCAGTCACAGCAACAAAATAAAGATTAATGTGACCACAAGCCATCGACTAAACGTTAAGATTCATGGGGCGACATAAACCAAGACGTCTGTGGAGATTTCACAGTCATTCTTTGAGACTGAGCAGCTCAGCGTTATGTACTGGAGAGCAACACATTAACCATTAATCACACGAAGCCCTCTTTCCTTATGTAACAAAACGAAATGTGTCCAGACATATCCGCAACCAGTCAGGAACCACTCCAGATGCAACAGAGCCTTCTCGGTACGAGCTGAACACGCTGCGCACTGTAAATGTCCTTCGCCACATCTGGTTTACATTTGCACAACAGCGTAACCGTGAGTAGGGAATAAGAGATGTTCAATTCGACGCACAGAAAAAAAAAAAAAAGAAGAGAAAAGAAAAGGGGGGAAAAAAAAGGGACAACTTTTAGAAAGTACAGAGTAGCATTTAACTTGCAGGAAAGCAGGGGGAAGAAAGGAAGGATAAGCAAGAATGTTGCAACTGTTCAGAGAAATAAGCTCAACTGAAGGGAGTGAAACTGAAGTCGGTTTAAGTAAAGTTGTTTAGAAATTACAGACTATTATAGAACATATGCTTAAGATGCTGTGATATATCCGTGCATTAAATTCAGGGTTTCACCCAGTGTATTATAAGCCTGGCGGGCCACCAGGCTTTACTTGTGGCCCCCACCAGGCTCACCATTGCTTATTTATTCAAGTCTTTTCAAAATGTTTGCATTTCTTAAGACTACATAGTTGGTGTTCAGGTGTTAATCTTCCACTCTTTCAATAACACATAATTATCAAGTGATAATTTTCAAATTTCCTGTCAACTTTATACATTTTTTAACTCAAAAGCACGACTGGCTGCTGGATGAATGGCGGCCCTAGCGCCCAACCACCAGGATTAGCGAGTTTTCTGGGGGAAACCTTGAAATTCCAACAATTTTTACAACTATATCAATATTTTACTATGTGCTGCTAATCTAAGGATCCCATAGTTGCCACAAATCAGCAAACACAACAGATTGCTTACATGTTTCTTGTCATTTCATATCACAGCCTCAATCTCCAGCATTACAACCTGTAATAGTTTTGAATACACATTTTATCCCACATAATCTTAAATTATTTTAAAATTCAATTATCCAGCATTGTAAACAAACATTTCAGAATAATATGTTTTAAGAAAGCAGGCGTGGTTGAAATAAACCTTTTTTAAAAAAAAAACATAATTTGAGGTAAAAATTATAAAAGATCTCTGCGTTTGATCGCTGCCGTAGTTCCGTGCATAGGGATGTAGTTTTCTTGTTTTGAAATTCATTATGTCTTTATTTTATCTCACAAAAAGAACCATATTTAAATGTGTTAATTTAATTCCCTATTTTTTACCTACATATAATTCTGACAATCCAAGATGCTTTTTAAATATAAGAATGTAACCAATCTTATATTTGACCTTCAGCTGCCTGAATCGTTTGTTGTCCATTCTTAAATCAGGGCAAAATTACAGTCGTTTTTACTTACAGACACATAAACGGCTTTCAGACTTTTTAGCTGCGCAGTCGCATCTCTCAGTCAAATATGACGAATAACTCAAACTGGTGTTCATTCAAACATTTTACCCAAGTGGGTGGTTTCCCCCCCAAAGCCAATCATTTTTTTATGATAGTCCTTTAGTCTTGACGTTCGCTTCTTTAAATTATGCAGCACATCTCTAACATTTTACAACGCAGCTGCATTAAAAATTGAATGGAGAAAATCTGTGATACCTAAACACTGCATGATCTGACAGGGAAGAGGGCAACCCTGAAGCGGCAATACATAACATCCACCTTTCCAGGCAATCAGCCACGGATCATGCACACTGCTGGCTGAGAGTAAGTGAGCGGGAAATAGGAACATCCATGCAACTGTGAGGAGGCTAGCATTAGTTAGCTTTGGTCAAAGCGAAGAAACAAGTGAGGCCCTTCCACAAACCTGTCCGGACGACAGAAATAAATATCGAGACTAAAAGGAGAAGCTTGGCTCAGAATCGAAAGTAACTCAGTCAATGACATTTAGCCAAAGCCTACGTAATTATTCAAAACCACTGTCTGACAAATGGTTACGAAAGTTGCAGCAAATAAATCCCATTAAAAAAAAAAGAAAAAAAAAAAAAAGAAGAAAGAAATAAAAGCTCTCCTGTGTTACGGGTGTGTACAAGTTGCTTTCTTTAGCTGCTGAGTTTAGGTACAAGTAGCCGTGCTAAAAAGTAACTGTTGTTGTCACGGACAGTCTAAGTTAAACTGGACCTGAAGAGCATTAGCATTTGAACATGCCAAAACCTAAACAGACCATCTTACCATCGCCAAGCCAGTGCGGCATCATAACCTGAATGACATGAAGTCAAAAAATAATAAGGCTTATAAATTAAATCAACATCGTTTAGGTTGCCGATGTGCTTCTAGCAGTGAATATTTGACATCGTTAATCAAAGCGGACAGCACAATAACGCCGCTAAATCTGATCTAGTCTCTTTTCAGTGGAACCATTTGGAGGGTAATTCACCTTATCAAATATATAGATTTATTTAAACTTATTTTTGATATGGTACAGTACTTTAAAAATGCTGTTGTAGACCGCCATCGTAAAGCGCTGCTCTGGAATGCCAACCTGAACGTTAGCTTCACTAGCTGGCTAAATACACAGCCAGGCAACAGTTTGTTAAAAAAATATTTTTTTAAACTAATAACAACGACATTTGCTGTATGTCTGGATATATAGGAAATACGCATTTACTGAAGGACTTCGTATCAAATTGAATAAAGCCTGAATTTGAATAAAATGTGAGGAAATGGTCATGTCGACGGTAGGCCGCGAATTAGCCATTCTTAGCTTCACGCTACGAAGCCTTCCCGCAGAACTGCTTCAGGCTAACAGATGTGCACAGGCATGGAGAGGAGCATAAATCTTCCCTCAGTAGCTTCGATTACATAAACACAAACCCAAGAGCATAAAGGATGCACGAACAGTTAAAATTGGCGACTTACTGTAGTGTGACCCGCTGTACGTGACAATAACGACTCAAGGCAGATTAAACATCACAACACAGGCACTGCTTGTTCTTTTCCCCCCACTGTTGTATTTTTGCTGTTCAAGGATCGTCTTCGAAATGACACACTGCTGTGCTACCAGGCGCCATTTCCCGCCTCTGCTCGGTCTCTCCGAGCCAGATACCCGTATGGGACACAGACACACCCCCTGACTTACCTCTAAAAAACACCAGGCAATCCGCAGCAAGCACTGCAGCTGTAGAATCACAGACTGAGAGGTTTCGATGTGCGCTTAAATATGCTGGCGATAAAACTAAACTTATCTCATCATTGTAGAATTTAAACCCAACAGCGATTTTCAACCTGGCAATATAAGAACAACATACAATACAGTTTTGCACGGAGTCGTCACCCCCTCGGCTGTGTTTTCATTGGGAGGGGGGAAATATGTGTACTGCTGCACACACAAGAAACATTGTCTCCCCCCACCCCCACAGTTTGTTCTCTTAAACAATCATTTTACTTCATATAATAAACAGCGTTGACACAATTTTCCAGACCAGAAATTCTGTAATTTTCAATTGGGCTTATGTTTTATATCCAAGTACAAATATAAAAACCAGAGATTCGCTGAAATTGACTGAAAAATGACCAGAAACAGTATTTGGTAAATAAACGTAACAATCCTACATGTAGTAAAATTACTTATCTCAAGTTTCAGCAAGTTACATTTAAATTAATTGGAATACAAAGGTTAACTTCTTCAGTAACTTGACGTTTAGCTTACACTAACTTAGGCTGAGTAAACACAAATTGGTTATCTTAGTTTTTGTTTGAATTTGGACCCAAAATCATTTAACTTTACAAACTTTTATAAACTATTTCCCAAGCCCTGAAATCTGTTTTACAACTGAAACCAAGTGTAAAACAAGGAGATGGTACATTTCAATTCCCTAACTAGTAGTTAGATCATTATTAGCAGCTAATAGACTGAAAATTAGAACATACCCAAGACATTTAATAAGATGACTACATTTTAAAATGTAGGAATGCAAATACATTTTAGTACAATTACCATGTTTAAGGGTTTTTCTTGTGTACACCCACTGCATGGCATATACAACTAATGGTATTTACTTTAGCACTGCAAATTTTAACCCTAACACTAAGCAGTTATTCGCTTTTGTTGCACAGCAATGTTCTGGTAAGTGCAGTGTATATCCAAGGTAAATAGGAAACAAGTCTGAGTCATTGGGAGTCTGATGATGCAGTAAATGCATCACAGGCAGATGTAAAAAATAGAAAAAAAGGTAATTGTTGAAGCAATGTATTTCAGACCTTACAGTTTCAATCATTAACATAAACAAATAAACCAGCTCAGTTAGCACAAATGTTTACCACACAAATCCAGAACTGTAATTTTCATACAACTGCATAATATGAAGTTGTTGTACTTCATCAAATGTTTTAATTCTGTATTTTGAACTTTAATCAAGGTTATTAAACTTGATTTAATATGTTTTTTGGGAAGTTTATTGTTCAGCTTTATTACCCGTCAATGAATGCAGAAGAAAATTATTTTTTCATGGCTAAAACTGATCAGTCTGTAAAATACTCATGCTAATTATAATGTAAGAGATGCCTTTGAAAACAAGGAAAAGTAAACACAGACTCTTGAAAATGTAAATGTCACATTTAAACTTAATGGCAAAAGCAAACAAAATTACAGTATGTAATTAGATATTTTTTGTGTTAGTTCCTGAAGTTTCCACACTTATATACAGTAACTGACCCTTTCTCAAAACAGCTTCCAAAATAAAGCATTTACAGAAAAATGATTTTATAACAAAATTTAGTATTCGTTAATTCCATCAAGCAAGGCAATGATGAATATTTCCGATAAACGATACAATATTTCAGAGGTTGTTTACATTAGAAGCCGTGTCAACTAAACCCATCTCATTAGTGATGACGAGCCATCACTCCTACTGCCAACCTGCAAGCGCAACAAGTGACGAAAGACATGAAGCATCACCTTTAATAAAATTAAATTACATTCAATGCGCCTTTCAGTGAGAAATCTTTTGTCCAGGTTGCACAAACAACTGATTTCTGGTTTTACAGATTTCCCCGAAGGTGAGGAATTATTTCCTTGGTACAAATGTTAGCAGTTCAACTACATCAAAATTCAAGAGACCTCATCGGTGGAAGCATGTGCCATGTCTGCTCCTAACACCATCCTAAGTATTGCTTAAGCAGCAAGTGTGTTGCTTAGTTTTGACGACTGAACACTTTGTTTCACATGCAGTGGCATTTAAAAACAGAATGGAGGAGCACTTCTGGGTCTCTGTCACAAAAACAAAGAGGTTTTAATAGGCGGTAAAGTCCTTGGCAACTGAATCTCCCACTCCAGTAAAAGAAAAAAAAAGTCTTCATTGTAGGCATTCCATCTTAAAGAGCCCAGATTAGTTTGTTTGATGAATATCCCAGGAAGCAGTTTTTTTTATATATATCAAGCAAAAGCAAAGAGAAAGTAGCTAAAGAAAAAAAATATTTGATTCAAAGTATTGAACTCTCCCAGACCAGTTTATGATAAACTGAAGAAGTTATCCAGGACCAAAATGCAGTGATCACAGCACATCATCCCTACTGTCATAACTTAAAAAAACAAAAAAAACATTAGCAATTATATAGCAGCTCAGGAGAATGCCATGTTTAATTTCTATTAATATTATTCAGAATTAATTTAATGTGTCAAAATAGTCCATGACACTAAAGAAGTCCACTGTAAGTGCTTAGACAAGGTGATGCTGCAACTAATTTATCAGGAGAAACCTCGACTGCAGAGGAAGGTCTTTAAGGAAGTTTTTTTTTTTTAATAAGTTATAGTTGAGTGAGTTTCTTTTCAAAGAATGTCGTTGTTTTGATGTCGTTTCCCATAATCCACAGCTCTTTCTCTGTCCTGAATGTCCCGATCGTCATCATCTGGAAAAGAAAAAGTCAAACCGACATTAGAGATTAATTACCAAGTGAAAGGAAATGTTTAATGTTGATATGCACTAGAAATCTATGGTCGATATTTCTATAGGGCAGACTTTCAACATAAAACCTGAAAAAAAAGAGCAAGAAAGGAAGGAAGAAGATATAGTAGAAAAGGCATGAAGAAGGTAGATAAAGAATAAGAAAAAAGAAAGATAAGGGAGAAGGGAGATAAGGAAGGGAGAAATTGTCCTATGAGATCAATATGTATTTTTATTTTAACTGAACTTAATTAAAAAAAAAACACACAAGATAAGACAAAATGAAGAAGGAAAGAAGGCATAAAAATGGAAGAAAAAAGGATAAAAAAAAACTATGAAATGGGGAATAAAGTCTAATATCATATTTACATTTTCCTTTCCTAATTCTTGAATCAAATTCCAAACTTTTCCAGACTGATTAGGAACTTTAAGTCCCCAATTTCCAGATGACAAATAAAATAAAAAAGACCTTTCATAAATATATATATATATATATATCTTTTTTTAACAAATGTATACATTAATCATGCACAAAATAATCTGTTATTCATAAGAACAAGAATACACATGACAAAACTATGTTCAAGTGGCATGTCAGGATGTTTTTTGTGCGCACAGATCAATTATTTAAAACACTTTTCTATAGCGAAGGAGGCAATGGAAGGAAACAGTGTTAGGAAGCAATCACAAAGAAAACAAACGGAGGCATGCACTTCAATGTTACAAGGAGAACACAGAAACATTCAGTAACACAGTGAGCTATATATATATCTACTGGTTTAGATGTAGGTCAGATGTTTGGTGGGCACAGACAGGTGGTTTAGCTAAAAAGCACAGGCACGATGGAAAATACTAGATGGCAACTGAATAACTCTCACAGAACCGCAAGTTCAAGGGTCAAAATTTCCCTGTATATAAGAATATGATTTTTTAAATTATTTTTAATGAACATTTACATTTATTTTTGATCCAACGACCAGACTCGGGGTACTGTGAGCTACTCTGGACCAGTGCAGCGGGGCTGCAGCAGAAGGTGGGGTGGAGGGAGGAAACAAGGGAGGAATGGTGGATACACACTGGACACACAGTCCACAGTTCCGGGGGCTCAGGCCTGGCTCACCTTGAACGTCTTCCTCCCCACCATCACCATCCTCTTCCTCATTGTAGGCCAGCTCGGCCTGCTTGTCGGCCTCATACTCACCAACGTTCCCGTCGTCCCCATTGTAGTCCGCCAGCTTAGAGCCGTGCTGCGGATCTACTGGGGACTCGTTCTCATCAAAGAACCGGCCTGCAGGAGGCAGAGAAGGGCCTCGTCAGGAAAGAAGGGAAGCAGCAGCAGTCGTGGTGGGAGGCAATAGGTGTGTGGGGACGGGGAGAAACCAAGTAATAACCAATGCTTGGAGGAGTGAGTGATGGTACACAGAGGATGAGGTTAATACATGGAGAAAGGTTTTAATTTTGGGAGACAGGCGTTTCTGAGGAGGAAGGCCGTAGATAGGCTGAAGCAGCACCATGAAAAAGAAAAAAAAAAAAGTGAATTTTTTTTCTTATAAAAAAAAAAAAAAAGAACTGAGCAGTAACTGAAACATCTGTGCAGTCCACTCAATCACACCAACCCAGAGACATTTTTGTTGGAAAAGAGAAACGGTCATTTTAACACTTCACCGTTTCTCTTCGTCGCTTCGGCTCATTTCTCAGGTTAGGATTGAAATTCTTAAAACTACTTATTCAATCTTCAAATCATTGAATCACTTATGCACATAAAAAATAATAATAAAATGAATCACTTCTGCAAAGCTTTTGTACATTCATGTAATTGATAATGTACAATTCTTAGATTTTTCCTACACTTGTGTTGATTAAAATGTACTATACTGAATAGTCTCAACCTACACAACATATAAGCATAAGTTTATCACGACTCTTTAGATGCAATATGCTTGAACAAGTTGCCATAATATGTCAAGCATATTTCTTAGACTTTGTTTTTCTAAATCTTTCCTGATTTTTTTTTTTTTTTTTACATTGATCCCTGGTGAATCCCGACTTTCTCCAAAGTCGGCAAATGTATGAACTATTACATCCACCAATGATCAACCAGTTTTCTGAAAGCTAGATATCATGAACCATTCCAAGTATATGGTGTATATTGCCAGAGCACAACACAATGTTACATTTCTGACAACAGAAGGTGGAGGGTTTGGACGGGGCCAACGACCAGAGGGAAGAAGAAGAGGAGGAGGAGGAGTGGGGCTGTGGCGGAGAAGTAAGGAGGCAAAACGGAAGGAGGGGCCGAGGACATTATGCCAGTTTCCATCGCTCTATCATCATCAGGTAATGATGCCGATGGAGTTCCTCACTCTACTCCTCATTCCTTAACCCCATTTGGTAATTATTCTCAGCATGGAGATGGAAAGTATGTGATCACCAGCCACATACACAGATGACCCCTTTTGGCTGCCACGGATGCAGCATGTGATGACTTCACAGCAGATCCCTGAAAGTATTGTTTCAAGGATCTGAAAGAAATTAGACTTTTATTTGTAAAAAAATAAAAAATAAAAAAACAATAATAACAATGACTTCTGTGGTAAAGTTCCAGAACTTGACTAGAGCAGCTCAAGTTTTAGGCATGTCCAAAGCTAAGTAAATAAATAATGAGGTTCAGCTTTTTCAGATTGCCTTCACACCTTTTTTTTTTTTTTTTTTTTTTTTAAGAGAAAAAGCACCTAGGTGCTACGGACTTTGGTTTCCTTTACAAGACTGAAAAGATCGCTGGCAGTGGCAGAGGCACAAGGGAGATAAAGGAGAAATCAATTTAAAAAGGAGGAGGAGGACGAGGAGGAGGAGGAGAAAGAATCAAAGGCAGCAGAGTAAAGCAGAAGCCAGGCACCTGAAAAAGATAATCTGGCAGCCGGATGTGTGTTATTTGTCTCCTCTTTTCTGTAATTCAGGGCTCTCTCAACTCCCTGATTCTACTCCAACTCATGTTTCTAAAATGACTCGGATATCCGCTGAGCAAGTGGCAAAAATCACACAAATGGCACCACGGAAAATTGGATCCTGATCTGGAGTGAGTGAGGACAAAGACAAGTCGCAAGAATCCCTAATGCCATGATTATGTGCCCTTTAAGACAGAACACATCCCAAACCACCTCCCCCGCCGCCATTTTTTAATATTCGCAAAATGAAACTCACTTTGGCGGTGGTGCAGCTGCTCTGCAGGGACTTGGTCTTTAGCGCGTTGCAGCTGGATGGGCTTGGGCACCTGGGCGTTATCGTGAGGCAGAGGAATCATCTTCAAATGTTTGCCGTCAGCTTGAAGGTAGGAGGGAAAACAAAACTAATCATAACTCCTTCACAAGTCATCACCAAGAGTTGCATTTCGAGAATTTTATTTTTTCACAAAAGCACAATTTTATATCACGTGAATTCTTTAAATACTTGTTTTTTTTTTCTTTTTTCTTTTTTTTTTTTAAAGATTCACGCGCTGCAGACTCAGACGGTACCTGGGTTTTGTCTTTGCTGTTCTCCCAGCTCGTCTGCCTTGATCCCTGCCTTGTTATCTTCTTCAAACACTATTGGCTTGTCTCCCTGCTTGATGATGACCGGGGGTGCGAGCCCCCCTGCTCGGCCCTCTAGCCGGTCCTGCTGGAGCCTGGGCTGGTCCAGCAGCATGCCTTGACCTCCGGGACCGTCGGCTGCTTCCAGGCCGGGACCAGCACCAGCTGCCGCTCCGACATCAGGCGCCTCGTTCTGCTTCTGAGTGATGGCGGGCTTCTTCAAGGCTTTAAATTAAAAAAAAAAAAAAAAAGATAAAGTGTTTATGATACAACATTTAACCCAATAAAGTGGTCTCACCCACTTTTATGTTTGTTATTCTCATAACAATTTGAACAGGGCAGTAAATTTTATGAGATAAAAAAAAAAGAAACTTTAAATGTATTGATAACTGTTTAACTTTACTGTGCAATCAATAGACTCCTAATGAGTTGGTCCAACAATATGGCACCGTCATAATATAAACAGTTAGAGTGTTTGATTTGCAAAACATTAATTTGTCTCCAATGTTCAGAATTAATGCTTACCAAACTGAACTTCATCCATTTTTCCCACCTCGCTGTCTTCAATTCCAGGCATGCCAGCATCGCTGCCGGGTTTGCCCATTTCTTCTGCAACAAAGGAATGAGATGAAATAAAAGAAAATTAAAAATAAAAACGTATTTAATTATTTTTAACCAATCAGTATATGCAACAGGTGCACAGCAATCTAAGTACCTGGAAAAGATTTTAGATTTTTGCCTGTAACAAGACTATAGATGATTAGATGTATAATGGGATGCTTAACTTACCTTTTATCTCTGAGTGCCTGTCATGTTGGTGAGTGGCCACAGTGTGGCGCTCTCCAGTCGCATCCACACCTCCTGCTTCCCCTGCATGCTTTCCTGCCCCCACATTGCCCTGGCCACCGACCACAGACTAGATTACAGAGAGATAAACAAGAGACAGGAACAAGTGTAAGCCTGAGGGAAACACGGAAGGGCACCAAATGGAAAGTTTGAGCTGAGTAGAAATACGAGGAAACTAAGTATTCAAATTATTTGGAAATGTTCTAGCAATAAAAAACAAAAAAAAAAAAAAAAACAAGAGCAATAAATAAATACTACGTTGCTGAGTAAATTAAGAATGCTACATGGAGTCAGGACCTTCCTATATAAACTTTTAAGGTTTCAATTCTTTTACATATTCCAGTTTTCAGGGTTCTACAAACTTAATGCTCATTTAAAAACATTAAACACAAGGTTCACCATTAAATACAGAGGTTCAGGTTTTATATATGGGACTGGCATGAACAGAGACTGAGAGGAAGGCAGGAAATAATGGGCATAAATTAGTAAGAAAATAAAGTAAAGACGCAATGAAAGTGAGAAAGGAAGGGAACAAGAAAGGAGGTATGGCATTTAAAGAAAAGAAGAGCAAGGCAGGAAAAGGAAAGTACAAAAGCAAGATAGGAAAGAAAGACAATAATGGAAAGGAGGTAGGACACGAGAAAAGTAAGAATGAGGGAAAGAACTAAAAAAGGAAAAACAAGGAAGGACTCAAGAGTGGAAGAGAATACAGAACACGAGAAAAAAAGAAAGAAAGCAAAAAAGAAAAGAAGGAAAGACAAAAACGGGGAAGAAAGGAAGGATACG
The DNA here is from genome assembly GCF_000485575.1 of Poecilia formosa. Lineage (NCBI taxonomy): Eukaryota > Metazoa > Chordata > Actinopteri > Cyprinodontiformes > Poeciliidae > Poecilia > Poecilia formosa. Next base: position 360,840 of record NW_006800000.1, read on the forward strand.
CCCCAAAAATGGAAAATACTTAATTCAAATTCCAGACTTTTTACGACAACATAGAAAAGCAGGATTACCAGAATAGCTGAAATGTTGTTAATCAAGGTTTACTAAAACTAACCAGTCTCAGCCTTGACACTTCTTTCTCCAGGGCTTTTTTTGCTTCTTCATACTCGCCCTTGAGCTGTGCAATCTGACGCCCACACTGCAAACTGGAAAACACACACACACACGTTTGTTTTGCTATCTTTGTAGGGACTTTCCATTGACTCCCATTCATTTCTACAGCCTAAACCTTACCTTTACCCTTTTCCTAACCCTAACCCTAACTCTGACCCAAAAACAGGGTTTCCCCTCGTGGGGACCAGGCTCAGGTCCCCACGAGGAGCGACTGGTCCCCACAACGTAGCATATGTCAGGAAAATCGTCCCCACAAGGTATTACAAACGCACGCACGCACGCACGCACGCACGCACGCAAGCACGCACGCACACACACACACATTATATCCACGTCATTCTGGATAATTTCAGCATGCTATGAAACTGATTTCATACAAAAACAAAACAAGGCCAGGTTAACATTGTCTAGGTGAATTATCCAAATAAAAACGAGGGGAAAAAGGAGAAGCTCATATTTATATTGCTACACTGAAAGCAAACAATGTGACTGGGATTGCAAATACAATTTTCATGGAATTAAATTTGTTTCACACAGTACAGAGGTTTTCACTGCTATATTAGCTAAACTGTTACTAATTTAGCCCATTACATACCAACCTTTGACACGAGGAGCCATTACATCTAAGTATTATGATACTAAAGCTGTTCGGCATGCTTTTGAAGCATAATATGATTAAAAACTTCTTTTTTTCAAAAAGAGGCAAGCTGTTTCCTGCAATTTATTTAAGTTGCATTAAAAAAAGACACAAAAACAGGTAGTCACCGAAGCAGATAATATGAAGTGAATCAAATACCTCTCATACTCCAGCTTTCTCTCCAGACTAGTGCTATTTTTCTTCACTTCTCTCAGCTGCTCTTCTTGCTTCATGAACTCTTGCTTCAGCTCCGTCAGCTGCTCTGTTTGCAGCGACACCACCATGCAAACACAATCAAGTTGGAAAGGGGTAAATTTCTAATTAGACCTGCAACAAACATCAGCGTCAGCTCGACAGCGCCCTCTGCTGGTCTGGTCTTACCTCTAAGTCTCTGTACCTCGGCCATTTGGGACGTGACGTCGGTTTGCAACTTCACCTGTGGCAAAAGGAAAAGAAATAAAAAAAAAGTATATCCAGGAATTAGGGAAGGTGTTACATTTTGACAGCAAGAACTTGTCCAAATAAAAAGCTTGTCCAAATAAAAAGCTTATGAGGCAGAAACCCTCAGGACTCAACAGGTTAAACAGGTGAAAGCAAGACGAGCAGGTTTGTCTTGAATGTCTTGTACTGAACATGAGCCGCACTTGGTTCTTTGAGAGGAAATACATTATTCCAAAAACCTGGAGACTAACTGTTTAGTCTTATTTAATGACTTACCAGATTTACAAGCATAAACTAGACATTAAATTACTTTTAAGAGGCACGTAATAAAGAACTTAATTAGAAAAAGGGAACCAGCTGAACAATAACTTTCAATAAATACGTCACTTGATTACTGTAACTGCAGGCCTCTCGCTTTATCAACTTCTGTGAAAACAAAGGTGGGATGTTTACATAGGAAAAAGTGGAACGTTAGTCAATGCAAACTTCCAGCTTAATTACAGAAACACTGCTGTGACCTGGAGCTCCGTCTCCTCTCCATGTAATGAGATTATTTGAAGCGCATCTCCTTTAACGTAAATTTCTTACAGTACCAATTGGGTTTCTAGACGAGTTTTTAAACTGTAGGGGAAAATATGTAGTTTGGTTTAAAACAGCGTACGGGATAGAAAAATGATCAGAAAACAAAATAGATCTCTTAAATTTGTGTATAGTTTCCATTTGTTAGAAATTATACTTCTCTGGTGACCAGGGCTGTGCGCATAGCAGCCTCATTAAAGGAGCTGGGAAGATCTGCTATTTGCAGTAGCCAAGGACAACTTAAACGCAAATATTGACTTTAGTCTAGTCTGAAAGGTGTTTCCGCCTAAACCATCTGGTTCTTGTGTCTTCAGATGCTCACATTTAGTTAGCAGCAAAAACGACCAGCTCTAACTTTCCATACAGACTGTAAAGTGGCACAGAATATTACAGTCAGATAAATAGTGGTTTGACAACATCCTCAAACCACACAATGAACATACTGTACATGATCTGAGCAACTCTGTGGCTTTCTGATAGAAATCAGCAAAGTATCCCGGTTTACCGGTTGAAGACAACTTTCACCTCCATCTGTGAAATTAAAGTGTCCAACTTGCGAACCATGGATGATGTGTGGTTGACTAACAAAAGAGCAACAATTCATATTTTCCTGAACACTTTGTGGATGGCATTATGCCAACACAGTCAGGAAGCAAAAACTAATATGGAGTGATATAATTCACTTATGGCTTCCACAATCCTTTCCACACAGAGAGAGACTCCATGAGATACTTTCATAAATGCTGGGCTTGAGGACGCCAAGCATTTAAGCGTGCAACGTGGTGATTATATAGGAAAAACATCGGGTGAAGCAGATCTCGGGAGACGGCGGTTAAGGCGGTGCAACAGTGAGACTGAATGAGATCCTGATCAAGGGCAAGTTTGTACAGACTTTTTTCTGAGCAACATCACGGAGATATTATGAAGCTGCAAATTGGTGTTGCTGCTGCGTGCGGCAGAATCCGAACGTCAGCCGAAAGGAGTTACAGGAGAAGCGTGAAGTCAGCCATAGAGAACAGGACAGGCTGAACGTGTGTGATTCCCCTCTCGGCTCTGAAGGTTATCCTTTCACGATGTTTCCTCTACTCTCACCTCCAAGTGTCGACACAGCATCTCTGTGATCCAGGAGGTCAAAGAGATACTGCTGTGCATGTGTACCTGTTTCTGTAAATTATGTTCTACAAGTATATAATCACAGGTCATGACCTAAGATTTACTTTCAGAATATAATTAGGATTCTGTGAAGCTTTTAGAAGCATTTAATAAAAAAAAAAAAAAAAACACAATGACAGCCTTTTGTTCTGAGTAATACACAACATTTCCATAAACCAACACTATTTTACTGTGGTCTCGTTCCCTGGCTTTTCCTGAAATAGATTTACCACTGCGATTACCTCTGGCATAAATATTTATTCATCCTTTTACTATTAATCAAACTGCATCTTCACTCTCTCTGTGGACAGTTCTTTAGTGAGATCTCTGGTACACGTGTCACGACAGTCAGAGTGGATCAAACAAAGCCACAATCCAAGTTTACCTTCTCATCTGAACACTTCTTGATGGCCCCCTCTCTGGCCTGGAGCTTGCCCTCCAGCATGCTGTAGTCTCCATCCTTCTGGTCGATCTGTTTCTTGTGCGTGTCCACCTGCACGATCAGCTCCGAGTTGCGCTTCTCCAGGCGGCTCCGCGCCGCGTCCGAGCGCTTCACCTGCGTCTGTATCTCCGCCAGTTCGTCCAGCAGATGTCCGTGCTTGTTGGACACCGTCCAGTAGTTGAAAGCCAGCACGCCGATGATGACCATCAGGAAGACGAGGATGAAGGACGGCATGCGGCCTCCTCGTCGGTTTGCACCAAACCCAATCATTTCAAACACATGCACTCTAAAAGCCTAACGTCACTACAGGTCGCTACCGCAGCTCGGAGTGTGTTATCCCGATGTAAAACACATCTGTGTACGTGACATGCCGTCGGAAACAAACGCTACAAACCCATATACACACACACGCGCACACACACAGTCACAAACGATGAAGGCTTTTCACATTTCTACGCGTATTTACTCTCCGTCCCCTTCCGCACACTCGGCATCTTCTCTGTGAACTACGCCCGCGGGGACGTGGCCTGTGAAACACCAGATGGGACTCTACGTGGACTGCAACGAGGCGCCGTGGCAGGGGGCTGCGAGAACACCATACACCACACTGCTCCTGCTAACTGTCTCCTTTAGCCAGGGCCACCGTCATTGTTTTTTCTGGTAAATCACGGCACGTACTGAGCGTTTTGGAGCCCCTCGGATTGTAAACTCGCAGTTTTGTACGAAAGGTCCCACGGAGATCCTGGTTTCTGACCCGACGTCGGCGTTAGCTCATATCAAAGTAAAGCTAATATCTTGACACTAGCTAGCGCTGCAGCCACATAGATGCCAGAGAAGCACCAGCTACTGTCGGAGAAAATACTCTTTTCTTTCTTAAACCTTAAACAAAACCATCGCATAGCAACTAAACGCATTTAACAATACAACTCGGGCGAAACCTTTCAATCTATCTCACTATTCTTTGCCTACCAAACATCCTATGTTAGGATTAAAGTTAGCTGGAGGCATTTCGCACAATTTCCGGTTAATTTCACAATAAGAGTCCTTAATTATAAATTAACCACAAAGAGGTTTCCCCCATACAAGGGGCATGATCAAAAGTATTCCAAAATATATTACTGATTTTCTTCCTTTTTCTTTTTCTTGTTTTTACTATTATCTTCTTGTTTGTATGCCCAAAGAAAACAAACCGGCTCATAATATAAAAGTTTAGGTTGTGGGTCAGGGTTTTGGGAACGTAATATGGGGAACAGCGAGTTATATAGTCCAGAGCATTTTGCACTGGAAGGTTCTGAATTTTCCCTTTTTGGGACAGTAAAGGGTATTTCTAATATGTCATTGCAGTAATTTGAAAATGCACAAAAAGATATCTTATGTAATAATTTAAATGTTTTTGAAGGATATCTAACAGTGAGATAACTTTACCCTGGACAGGCTACCAGTTCATTCAGTATTTAAAAATATAAGAATGAACTACAAGTTCCACATGTCAATTTCTAAGTTAGCTTATATACCATGCTAAATAAAACCTGTCACTGCATTGTAGTTACAGTGTGTACAGTTTATATATTTGGTCAAATTGCTAATATTTACACTATTAAATATACTGTATACTTATTTAATATTATTTATTTATAAATTTTATTTTGCTTATGGTTATATTTGTATTTACTAATATCTAACACTTTTGATGGAGTATCTTATCAACAAATAAGCAATTTCCCCTTGGAGATCAATTCTATTTTATTCTATTAGAATTCCTACAGTTTTCATCCCTACAATTCACAAGTTTTTATAATTTGTAAAAGAAAAACATAGGATAATTACATCAGTGTACAAAGACAGAAAGAGAAAAAAGAGATTTCCGTAAGCAAAAAAAAAAACACTCAGCCAAAACTAAAAATGCATATTTTATTGTAACACTGATAAGAATTGTAGCACAATGAGGTAAGTTAAATAATCAACATTTGTGATGTTTTTGAACCACAAAATATTCACCACCTTATCAGAAATATTTCCACAAGTCAGCAAACAATGGCCAGCAGTGTCCGTCCTGTCAGTTCAGTTCACAGTTTTGTACAGACACATTTGTTTCTCATGAGGACAAGAGGAATACAGACAACAGACATTTTTCTCTGGGTGTCTGTCACGGATCCAGGCTTACCAGCTGGGTTATTAGTTTCTTTTCATAAGGAGATGAAATTCAGTAGAAAAGGTCCCCTGAGGGAGAAGAACATTCTTTTATTTGTTTCGGATGAAAAAAAAAAAAAAAAAAAAAGCCACTACAGACACTGGCAGGCTCTGACGGAGTTTGCTACCATTTTTGCTGATGACTTGGCATGGTCTCACAGGGCACTATGAGCAGCATAGGAGCACTTCAGATGCTTTGTACTGCAGCCACACTGAGCAAACAATGATCCCATAACGTCTGGAGAGTTATTAATTACTCCGCAGACATCTGCCACATAGGGCGGCGACATCAGCACACTGGAATGCCCTCAGAGTCTTGATCCGAGTGGTCAGAGAATGGTTTCTCTGCACTCAAGGCCTTGTTCAGAGGATGGGGAGCCCTGTGGGTCAGTTGAAGAGCTGGTTTTCTGTGGGTGATGTTTTGAGCGGCACATGGACGGGGAGGAACTCAAAGCACCGCAGCTCTGAAGATGTATGTCCTCGTGGTCCCGTTTTCTTGGACTGCCAATGATGCGCTGGGTCATTACCTAGCAACAAACAACAACAAAGAGAGAGAGAGGCTTTGGTAAGCTGTTTATGCTTCTGCTGCAATTGCCTCCATGAAGAAAACTAAGTTTAAAACCTTAATGTGTTGGGGGAACTAAAGTCTCACAAGACCTTCAATCATACAACTGACTTTAATTTAAAACAAACAGAAAACCTCCACAGCAAAACCAGCTCAAACCCACAGAAAAACCAGCTCACAGATCTTTGGAGGTCACTTAAAATAGTTCCATAGTACTGTATGTGTAGTCAAAGTAAGAAGGTCATGGATTGCTATCCAGGATGGAGTTTGGATGTACCTGCTATGACTACACTGATATTTTCTGGAAAATAAATATTTTATATATATATATATATATACATAGTTCTTAATGATGCAAGTGAGTTACTATGAAAGGTTATCCTTATGGCTCTTTTGAATGGGGATTTCAAAGTTATTAATTCCTTGTTTAATAAATGTGTATGTTAATCTGATTTAGTTTAATTATTTAGTTTTAGTTAATCAATAGTGAGAAGACATAGCTGAATAGTAGAAAATAACCTTTTTGAATATCAACTCCTTTTACGTCTTAATTGACGATTTCCCTGTCAGATTCAGTTAAATTCTGAATCCTCAGAGGTAGAGAAAACTCTCCTCATGATTTATTTTAGAATATTATTCTGTATTCATTTAACAATAATGCCATCAAACCTCGCTTTGCACATATTACTGGTGTATGTTACCTGATCTATGACATTGGCACTGAAGATGGCCTCTTCCATGTGTTTCTCGTCTGACTTGATCACACACTTGATGTTGTTGACGACCTGCTGGACTTCTGGAGGTAGACTGCTGCTGCTGGAGTGCTCCAAGAATTTGGCCACTAATATTTTTGTGTCTTTGTACATCTTAAGGTCAGCCAGTGAGTGCGGGCGCTCATGGGAGGGGTGCGTGTGAAGGGATCGAGGTTTAAGGTGGATGTCCACTTTCCTGCCCTCCTTCTGCTGCTGCTGCTGCTTTGTGACAGCTACATGGCCCGGCTTCGCTCCGACTACTTCTGATGAAACATCTCTTGGCTCTGAGGAGGAAATCATGCAAAAACTTTTAAAGCACAGAAAATGACTGTAACTTCTAATATTGAAGGTCAAACCCTGTAGAGTTTGTTACATTGAATCAAGTAACGTAGCAGAAAAAAGGTTAATGAAGCTGACTTGTACTAAAAAAAAGGCATAAGCAGTGGTTTTTTTATTATTATTATTTCAATTCTTTTTTCTACATAAAGCAGAAAAAAATATATGCCACAAATCAATTTCCTTTTATTCTTTTATAAAACAAAGCAAAAATCATAAGACGTCCAAATTTGAAGAGCATGAATGTCATTTCAACAGTAGATATATAAAACATTTGGACTCTCTTACCCTGTTCTGGAGAAGTACGAGCTGAGCCTGCAGCAGCTGGGTTATTTCCAGTGGTGCAGGCACAGGTCTGTCCTGCAGGGGGAAACAAAAAACTTTACTATGAGCCTCAATTCAGAGCTAACTGATCACTTTACTGATTTCTCCTCTAAATGTCCTTTAAAATATTTTCTGCACGTACTTCCTGTTGTGGTGGAGCAGGAGATGGGGTCACTGGTGGAACGGACGATGCGTGCCAGTTTGCGATACCTTCTGGCTGCTCTGAGCGCGCGAGGCCTCTCGGAGGGTGACTGGCCGCTCTGAGCTGAGGTAGAGGGGGGCTGTGACGAGGAGGAGGGTGACCAAACACTGAAGCACAGCCTGGGGCCTCGTGGCCGGATGGGGGGAGAGGGAGAAGGAGAGGGAGCCAAAGGGCTGATGGCAGAAGTTCCACCAGAGGAGGCCACTGAGGTGGGGGAACAAGGCTGCGGCGGTGGCGGGATAGTTACAGGTAAGGTGAGCTTCCTGCTCATCATTCTCGCTTTGATCAAGGAATGTGTCTGGGCCTTTGGTGGCTCCTCTGGTAAATGTTTGGCTGAGGCCAGCTCGTCACAAATGTGCATTGCGGCCCTCAGTTCCTCGCAGGGATGCGTGTTCTCCGCAGAATACTCCTGGTCCAGGTTGCTAAAGTTTTCCGAGGACCAATCCGGTGAGCGTTCCAGGGAGTCCTGGGTGTGTGAGGACTCGCTGAATCCCGTGTCGCTAGGGCGCGCGTCGGTGTGAGGCATGCCGCGGTGGCAACGGGTAGAGAGACGCGTGCAGAGTTCAAGGCTGGTGCAGCTTCCGTCAGTGGGGGCAGTCTGCAGGGTGCCAAACGGAGACGAGTCGGAGCCCTGCACCTCCAGGGAGCACAGGTCCTCTGAAGAGCAGGTCTGGTCCTGGTCAGCAACCTCAGACACCATCAGTGATGCACTGTCAACTGAGGCTGACATTTTCATACAGTACAAGTAAAAAAGATTAGCTACAACATGACTTAAAAGCCTTTGTAATTATTGCTCTCTTCTGCCATTTTTTTAATGGAATATTAAAAAATACTTAAATTTAATAATAATCCAATCCAAAGCATGCATAAAAATGATTGAAAATAATTTTTTTTATTAAACAATAAAAATGATAAATAAATAATTTAATTAATGATTTAAATATATGTATATATATGAAGTTATAATTAATGAAAAAATTATAAAAGGAAAAGAAAAAAAAATCAAACATAAATGACAAACTGAAAAGAAATTAAAATTGCTTAATAGTATTAACAATGAGATCACGTTTCACATAAAATTAAATAAAATTAAATTCAACCAGGTATTTTGTCAGTCTTAGTTCTGTGGAGATGTTACCCTGTGTGCTGAATCCTGCTGTGGTATTTCTGTCACACAGACTGGACTCAGTGGCCTGTTGCTCGATACTGGTGGTGACCTTGAAAAAAGCAAAATCATTAGTTGAAAAACGCCGCAGACGTTTCATATAAGCAGAGATGCAGAACTTTGTTACGATTGAGCTGTGAAGCACCTAACCCGCAATACTACTGCCTGGCCTGTAGGGGGCTGTGTTACTCTGTCACATGCTAACGCACGTTCATTTCTCATTTTAAAGGAAAGTTCAGGAAAAATAACAACTTTGTATATAGAGCTACATGACAACAGCTTTATTTAAAAAACCTTAAGTAGCCGGACTGATTTTAGCATGTTTGCTTTTTTATCATTATACCCTGAAGATGTCACGTACCCTGCTGCTGCTTATGTATTTCTATTTCAGACAAATCATCCTACTTTTGATTCCCAAACCAGATTTCCATCATAGTTGCTTTTGACTTAACTTGTACATGCAACCAAATAATGGAATAAAATCTTTTGGTACTGAATTACACAAACATTATAAAGGAAGATTAATTTGTTAAATATCAGACAAACCACATAAGTTAGTTGCACGCTTTTTCCGTTTGAGTCATTTAAACACATAGGTTGTGCACCCATTTTTTAAAAAACAAAAAAAACAAATTCATTTCATACCTAATGGAAAAATACTTTATTATGAATAACAGTTTATCTGTAATGTATTAACATATTACAAGAGAAGTCTATATTTGCTTATTTGAATGTGTACATAAGGGGAAAAAAATAAATCCTGAAAAATATTTATTCTCTAGGAAAGAGCCGAGTTGTGGGTTTTGCTACTTGTTTGTTTTCAGTGTAGACAGTAGCTTGAAGGCAGAGTTGTATGTGTATCTCTCACCTGGCTGGCCGGGGTGTGGCCCACCACAGACTCATACGGAGGAGGGAGGTCAGTTGGATAAAGGGTTCCCGGGCTATTTATGGGCACCCCATAGATGGCGCTGAAGGGGGAGTGTGGAAAGTCCAGATGCAGGCCTCTGCCAAGGAGGTAAAACAGAAACAAGCAACAGATAAAAGTCTTACAGACGAATAAAAAACCGGATGCAGAGATAATGGATAATACGCAAAGTCGGTCTCACGCTAGTAAGCATTTAACTGGCCTGATAAACGTGAATATTGGTCAAAACAGGAGCATCTATTGAACATAAAGAACTACAGGGTGACAGACATCCTCTTGTCTGAAACACTCAAATCCAGGCAATATATATCATCGCCCTGTTCAGTGTACATCACCTCTGTTTTATATGGAGCCAATTAAGAATAAGCAGCCAAGCGTGCCGTTATATCTTTTAATTACAACCCTATTCTCAGCTAAAGCGGCAGAGCATGAAATACAGCCTGAGTTTCCTCCAACCATCTGAGCCGTTATGATGTCATGACACATCCCTAGCCTTCAGTAGGGACACCATAAATGCTTCGTCTGCCTTGTAGATATTTATGGCATAATTGACAAATAGATGTGGCTTTCAGCCAAATAGCATCAGCTGTGGCATTCTAGCTCATAAGACTGAGGAAAATGGGGGGAGTTATAAGGAGGGAGGGTCATCTAATCATCCAGAGCAGCTTAATAGGGGGAAATGCTCCAGCTCTCCAGTGGTCAGAGTGATTGTCACACTGCGATAAGAAATGTATAAATACTGTTTAAAGTCGGGATTTTAAAGACTTAAATGCTGATTATGATTCCTATTTAAGAATTACAACATTGGAAATGGTAAGATTAAGAATATTGTTCTAGCTCTCTCGGTGAGCGATTAATTATTTATATTTTGATTTAAGGTAACAATGAGAGAGCTGAAGGTATTTTATACCAAACTCAAATTTATTGCATTGATGGTGTTTTAAGATGACTTAGCACATTCTATTAGAGTTTAGCAAAGCTAATGCAGCTGCAATTACAAAAGCAGCAGTGTCTGCATGTATTAAATCAGGAAAGTAAATCTACCTCAACGCTGATTTCCTAAAGCTTGCCAGCATTTTAAAATCTAAAAAAAAAAGAAAAAAAAAGCAGAGAAGGAAAGGTCTAACGGATACAATGTTTTTGACAACCTCAAAAATCTGCTAAACCGTTTGTGTTTGTGTTTTACTATGCATATTTACTTTGCATAGTAAATATGGCTGCATATCATGTATTTTAAAATATAAATACTCATTGGAAATTTATTGCAACATTTAAAGAAACCTGGATACACTTATGTTGTAATCTACTTAGTTTTATCCAGCTGGTACTGTATTTTTAAAGTATAGCTTATTTGTCCATATATTATTTAAGCTCCAAATCACTACTGGGCCTCCTTTTGTTGCGATTTTAGTTTTATAAGGAGACAAACGTTTGGACTCTCGACTGTAGGGGAAGAGTTTAAGCATTTGGATTCATTTATTGCAGAGCCTGGCTGTTTTAAAACAGGGATTCAGCAGCACCCTGCAGAACAAAATGCTGCATCCATAGCAAGACAATTTGTGCCAAAACCATTTTCTCACTCACCATATAACAGGCTTCCTTCACAGAAGAGGAAATTCAAACCAGGCTATGCGTATAAATGAAGTCCAATTAAATCACTGATACAGACATTTGCAACTCTGATGAACATCTACTGTTCTTGTCTTCCTAAATCCTGAGCATGTGGCATCTATGTTTATCCACGATGAATAATGCATTTTAATCTGATGTTTTTTTTTGTAGTCTCTATATTTTAGCCTATATTAAATAAACTAAGACCCGCATGGCATTACTGGATCTTGGTCATGTGTTCTCTCCTTTTCATATTGAAGTTAGTCCCAGCATAGAATTATGCCAAAGCTGAAAGAGGTCTAAAACCTCACAGCCATTCAATATTGAGATTTTTCAGGATTTTCTTAATCTTTAATGACATTATAACAGCTGATGTATATAGAGACAGCCATGTCTCTATATTTACTTTTGTAGGACTCAATTTCCACTCATGTTTACCGCAATCATTATTTGTTTCCAAATGGTTCCCCAGGAGTTACTGTTTTTTTACTTACGCTTTGGCTTCCCTTTGTTGTTCTCCATCCAGACTCAAATCTCCAGTGTTTTAAAATAATTGCATCCTGCTTTTATTTATATTGAAAGGATGTCTGAGAACTCGGAGGACTCTGTTCACCCCATTTCAACTGAGGTCCTCTATTAAATGTATTAGACTGCTTTTGACTGGTAAACACAATCTTTGCATACATTTTATTTTTAATTGTTATTAGATCATATTTAATTGAGTGGGCAAACAAAGGTAATGTTTACATTACTTTCATTTACTAAGGAATTTGTAGCAAAAAGGCGTATCTATTGACTTACTGCTAATCCAGAATCTAAAAACTGAACAATCACAGCTTGGCTATTGCTGTTGGGATTTAATCACCTTTTTCATACTGGGATAGTGTCTAAATTTCTAAGCCGATAAATTGAAATGTTGCTATTACGCAGCAGAATTATGCTTCTCACCTTTGTCCATCCATTGAGGGGGTGCAGGTGTACTCTGGGGGGTAGTAGGGCGGTGGAGGGATCGGAGGAATGAACTCATCAAAATCCAGGGTCTGATGCAGGATGGTACCATGGGGGGTCATACACTCAGCGTTTAAGGCTCGGGCTCTGTGCGGCATGAACTGAAACGCAACATAAAAAGAACCATCAGCAGGCTTTTGTTACATAACTTATTACATCCTTAGGTTTTTTTTTTGTTTTTCTTGGTGACTTTACTTAACAGACTCCGCAAAGTGAAATGATGAGCCTACAATTACATTTATATTCACATCTATTATTTTGGTTACTGATAAAGTTTGTTAAAGAAACTAAAAGGAGGTTTTGTGATGTAAACCTTTTATGCTCATCTGCCTTTCATTTCTGTATTTACTTTCTTTCTAAGCATCTTATGGTATAGTGGGGGTACTGTCGGCTCCAGCTTAGTTAGGCTGTCATGGATTCTTTGAAAATATTCAAGGATTCAAATATTGAAACATTTAAGGTGATCAGCATTATAATTTAGATGCTACGTAGAGCATCTGTTGAACAATAATGCAAAATGTATGTCAGTATAGAAAAAAAATGGCGCAACTGCTGTTGCACCACTTCTTAATAAAAAATGTTGTTTATGTGGATTCAAACATGAAGAGATTATGTTCAATCTGAACCATCATCACTAGCACATTTTGCAACTTAATTTGCTATCGTGTTAGGACAAAGTAAGTTACTTTTTACTGTGATGTCACTGCCTTTTCCTCCATACTTAGTAATTTATAATTATATCGGGCTGAAAGTTCAATGCTTTATGCATGTGCTCTCAGACTTCAAATATTATAATTTGCTAAAATGCTACATAAATATGTTAACCTCCCCCGTGTCAGCCACTTCAAGCATTCAGCATGCCGATGTGAGTATATCTTCACCTTTCAACAGACAGTCTGCTTAGCAGAGCATGAGAAAAAGTAAAGTTAGTATCAACCCATTGCTGAGACACTAATTTCTACAGCAGTGGAGAGGTGTGTCTGAGGAATAATGACATTTGTGCAGCAGAAGTTTTTGAAATGTCCAAACATCTCCTGGTCACTTGGTTAACCTAGAGATCACATTATGAGATTACTTGTGTGGGAAGGAGACGCTGGAACATTGCTTACTTAAAGAACCACAACATAGATGCACAGCAGTGTACTGGAGCTGATTCAATTCAGTTTAGTTCAGTTAATTTAGAAAGCGCCATTTCAAAACACATCATCCTGAGGTACTTTCTTAAAAACGTGTTTTCAATTCAGTTATACACACTTTCAAAATCCTGGTTATCAAACAATGCATTAAGTTCAATTCATTACCCAGTAGATTGCAGAAATAGAAATACATTTACAGTTAAAAGAATGCAGAAACTTAGTAATGGCCCACATTTCTATATCACTACAGGACATCCTGTTCTGAATTAGGAACTCCTTTACAATATCATTTGCAATTGCTGAATAACATAAAGTGTTCCTGAATACATTTTTATCCCGACTTTTAGTCTGTTTTCTTTATAGTAATGCCTCTGAATCTGTGCTCTGCTGTGACACTTGGTTTCAACATGACAGAGCCCAGAACTCTGGGTTTGTCAGGCTACATTCAAAACAAAGCATGACTAGTGATTTCCAGTCTCTGCAGAATGTTGTCAAACAAAACATGTAGCCACAGGCAGCAATTTAAATATTTAAACTTGTTTAAGCAGGCATAAAATTCCCAGCATAAAATCTGTGGAGGGTTCTTGCATCACAAGCTACAGCAGTTAGCTACATGATGACAACGGCGCTCTACCTGATGAGTTGCGGGTATGTTCGACGATATGAAATAACAGTTGTTGGGATGGGTTTTTTTTTACCCGCCTTTCCATCCCTCTTACCATCTGCAGTACATCAGTCGACACCATCTGCATGCAGCACATTGCGGTGGCAAGAGCGCACACAATGGTGGAGATGACGTTAAGGGCACAGACGCTGAACAGCAGCTCCTAAAGGAGAAGAGATAGAGGAGGAGACTGTTAGAGGAGAAGAAAACAAAAAGGAGAGAGGGAAATTATGAGACTAAAGGTTAGAGGAATTTGTGGAAAACATCTGGAAAAAATAGGTATGAAAGACCTGATTTCTTTAACTGGCAAAATAAGAAAAAGGATGTCTGTTTTTCTTTTCTTTTCTATATATACCTAAATTAGCAGTTAATTAATCTGTAACCACATACTGATGTGCAAGCTGGTGAACCACAAGTCTATCACCATAAAAAAGACCAACAAAACTGACATATTTACATAGCCTGCACAAAAAGAGACATGAACCATTTTTGCTTAAGCTGTAGCTTCCTGGCTGATGTCTCAGGATATCAGTGTGTAGTTGACCAGTCAACTACACACTGCTTAACTTTTGCTTCCTAATGATATGCATTTTGGGAAGTGTTTACTAGTCCTTCTACAATAATGCACCTCCACACCATGACACTGTCACCCTTAAACTTAACAGCACAATGTTCTCATCCTTGCAAGTTTCCCCCTTTTTCCTTCAAAAGGTCTTTATCAACTAACGCTTCCATTTTAGTTACATCGGACCACATAACTGTGTTCTGATGTCTTTAAGAACTGAAATATTTGTCCTTGCAAACTTTAATTGTTTTGTTTTTTTTGTCGCCTGTGTTGGTATCATTGTTTGACCAGTCTCAAGGTCTTTTGCTTTTGTTCTGGGGTAGAATAGCACATTCATTTCTAGGACACAGAATCCGCCTTCTCCCTGACAGCTGGACACTCCCATGGTCATAATGGTTGTGTATAATTGTTTGAAGAGATGAATGTTGTTCCCCTTTGGCATCTGGCAATTGGTTGAGCCAGACTTGTGGGGGTCCACATTTCTCAGCCTGATGTATTTTCTTTTTCCATTATGTAACAAAGGAGAAGTGCATCTGATGTGTTCTCGTAAACAGGTGTGCCTCCTTTTAGCTAAAATTAACCTTTTAAAAGTTTATAGAGCCATAACTTTGGCTTTAGTCTGTTTTCAACTACGAGTGCCCCGGTCTTTAAAACATATCTGGGTTTTGTTTAAATTCACATATAAACCTGTCGTAATCTGGAAGAGAAGAATATAAAGAATTGTTCTTTACTGACTGCAAATTGCCGCCAGCATGAGGAACATGAATGCAACATTTTTCCAGAGAATAACTGAATTTCACTCTTACATTTGTGAACAGTCCTCTAAACTAAAACTCACCAGGTGAAACAGAAGATATGCCCTGCACATGATTTTTGGCTCTCATTTATAGTGATATTATGTCCCTCAGATGGCCTTCAAACATTTTCAGTGTCTTCACACTCATGCCCACTATTCAGATCACCCAGTTAAGATTTCAAGTTCCTTTGGGAATACGTGTATTTTTGAAGATTCTTTCTAGAATAACTCACATTGCAAAGCTTTTTTTCACTCCACATCTTTTTGTCACTCCACATCTATACGTTTGTAGTTCATTCTGAACAGATTTTGTGTTGGAAGAAAGTCTGGGAGACTTATTGACATTACATCAGTCTGTCTGTCTGACATTTCACGCCAAGCTGTTAATAACAACTGCTGTTTGGACTGTCACTACTTTCGCCTTAAGTTTCAGTTAGTATACTCTCCTCAATTGACAGACTAATAGAGGCTTTAATTTCTATAATGTTAAGTATATCTCACCACACTTATGTACTTTATGGAGCATTAATGCTGACCAAACATTCAGCATCTACAAAGGCAGCTACAATCCCGAGGCTCCGGCTTCAACTGATGTCAAATGCATTACCCTTGGATTTACGTTGACCAGTCAACCCTAATTGCCAAGGACAGGATAGCCGCTCTCACCAAGGGAATGTTACACAGGACCAGTTTTCTTTCTGAACCTATGCCAGAGGTTGAATTGCATTCTTGCGGGGTTACTCTGGCACCTAAACCTTAAATTGCTGAGAGGTTTAAGTACTTTCTCTCACTTCTTCTGAAGCGAAAGAAGAATGAATAAGAGATTTATAGGCAGATAAATACATAGTCTTTAGTGATGCAGACACTGCTGCAGCAGCCAAGAGAGAACTAAAGCGTAATGCAGAGCTCTCAAGGTCCTGGCCAAACGCATAATCTTATTGCCTCATACTATTCACTAAGACGGCTGAAACAAGCAGCAGAAACTATCTTCCTCCGAACAGTGTTAGGGCTCATTCTTACAGATAAGCTAAGGAGACTTAAGCAGAGGTTCTTCTACACCAAAGAGAGACACCTCAGGTGTTGGGCTGCCAATCAAACACTTCCTGAGTGAAGACTTGTGGGCATGTTTAAGCTGGATGAGGCTCTGCAGAGATTCAGGACAGAAAACAAAAATGGGAATGTTTCAGGATAGTTAAGAGAGGTTTGACTGCTGTTCCCCCTGAATCATAATACGGAAAGTGTTCATTTTTAGATCTCTGCACCCATGGTGTGATGATAGGAGGTATGAGTATAGATCTGGATTGGGAGTTGGAATTGTGGAGCCATAGAAATAAAAGAAAATGATTTTTTTTTTCTCATATTGACCTTCTGCCTAATGTGGCTACAACCCCATGGTGACGGACTGAGGGGAGGACTTAATTACTTTTTCACATCACTGATACTCAACTGCTGCCTCTCGAACCGTGAGGTTCTGGACCGAATGTCTCAATTAGTTTTTCCTTCAAAGCGTCTGGAATCACATCACGCTAAAGGTGTCGAATAAGTGAGCCCTGTTCTTTTCCAATCAGTGTGAAGACACTCGTTTTGCAGGCAGTCGTGTTAATTTCCCCCCCATTTGTGAATCGGCTCTTCAGAGCCTCTGAAAGTCCTGAATATCGTTCAGGAAGAGACAGCAGAGATCTATTTTATCAGAAAAAAGAAAAATCTTTCAGAGATTTTCTAACATCTGAAGGATATCCGTGTGATGCTATATCCCATGCGGTTCTAACAGTGTTTTCTGACAGCCAACATCAACTTTTTTTTTTTTTGGACATTTTGAGATACAATAGGGCTTCAATTGAATCAAACAGTTCAGACGAGCATCCATAAACCTCAGTAGCCCACCATCTGGGTTCTGCTTCTGTTGTTTTTCTTCCACTGGGCTCTTCCCTGCAACCTGCAAACATGAGTTTTTAAATCTGTTCATTTTTGCTGTTTTGAACGTTAAGTGCTACAAAATTATATTTCTCCCCTGATTTTATCTTTATTACACCGTTACATGTTTCAAATCATAAAACAAATTTGTCAGACAAAAATATCCTTAAGTACAAAAAGTAGATAATGAGGATCTGAAAAAAGTTATTCATTATATTTCTGATATCATAAAATAACTATGATTATCAATATTTTGGAAAGTTTCAATTAACTTGCCACATGGAGGCCTGTCTCATAAACAGAATTAATAAAGTACTTAAATATAACTTCTCTGACAACATAATGCAGCCTGAAAGATAAAAAAAAGATGCTATAATCTAAAGTAATTCAATTACAAATGACAAATTGTTGTTTGTCTTCTGCTATTGAAGCCAGCTCACTAAAATGAATCCAAGAGCTCATAATGAATCATCCAGGGTGTCAAAGCAGATCTAAAGCACTGCCAGCCTCATTTGCCTGGGTTAAAATAACGTTTGTGATCCAACAATAAAAAAGAGACCAGGCAGAAATAGCCAAAACAACAACAACAAAAACATGTCTTTGTAAAAATCTTTAAAAAAAGGCACTTTAAGCTCAATATTATTTAAGTTTTGTTGCAGGACAAAGATCCAAACGCACCAGCAAACCCACTTCTGAATGGCCTCACTTATTTTTCCACATTGGGACAGATTTGATTGCACAGCTTCTCGCCCTTCATAGTCATCATCTAAAAAATGCTTTTTGTACTGAGATTGTTTTTGTCTGATGTTACAATTAGTTTGATGATCTGGTATTAGCACGTATTAGTGACAAAAAAAAGTTTGCCTGTAAGTAGGTAAACACTTTTTCAAACCCCCGCACCAACATCAGGAACAGCATGTTCTTATGTTGCACAAAATATCTCATCTACCGTCAGGTGCAACTGCAACAGGACGTGTAATGGGTTTCTTTCACTTCCTCTTTACAAGAAGGATAATGTTGTACCTGTTATTTCTCACTTGTCTGGAAAGTGATGTTTTACCATTACACACAATCTTTGGTGCTAGTATCCTGCATCAGAAACCGACAAGCTGCATGTTTTTAATGGATCATTTCAGTGAAGTACTAATATTGTGCACTGATGAGTTGTTTTTTTTCCCCCAGAAATGAATTCTGGAAAGATGAGAAAATTGCCCAGCAACATAATTTGAACATTGACTGATGTTATAATCATACTTTTTACAAACAGCTTTAAATATACGCTTAATGAATCATAGATTTAAGAAATACCTTAAAAGAGAGAACATCTGGACCCACACAGATGTGGACAAATAGCATCTGAAGAAATTATATAAATTTGAAATCCTTCATTTCAGGAGTATAAAACTTCCCACTCTGTTATTAATAATGGTGAATCATGCGGTGAATATTTTCATTATTAAAATGGTTTTCATCATGTTTTATCACCTCCAGAGAAAATGATTTTATCCGAGACATCATCAAGTTTAAAAATGGAGAAACTTCAGATGTGGATGCATAATCTGAGATCGATGTTGTCACGCCATTCCTTTCACTGACGAAAACATTGCGGACGAGAGAGAACAAGCTGGAAATGGTCAGGGGTTTGCCAAAACAGATGGCGATTTGGAAAGGGAAAGCCGGCAGTGCCAAACACGTCGGCTGCTGGTGGGGCAACTGGTCTGGGTTTTTGATGTCATGCAAATTACCTGCCACCCTGGTGATTCTGCATAAAACACCTGAAAATAAATTCATATTTTATTGTAGTAGCATAATTCTGCATTTCTTCAACAGTAAGCTTTTGACAATCGGTGCATGATGCCAATGTACAACAGGGTTCTTCTTGTCCAGTCTTGTTTATCACATTTGAGTTGTTTTGAGCTTGTTGTTTTAAATTATTCTCCTTTCTGAACATTTGGGTAAGTTTAGAAGAGGATCTATTTTCTTCAAGCGGTGTCCTGACTCATGAGGATCTATGTTTGTGTATGTGATAACTAGGATCAATTGGAATGTATGTATGATTGAACTGAAATGTTTTTTTTTTTGTCAAGTGACTGGAAACAACATTTATTATTTGGTGCTACATAAGTAAACTAAATTATATTGTTAAACTATCATGATCTCTTAGATCCAATCAAAACAGAAATGAAAGTTCCACCACTCTCTCTCTAAATAAATATATATACCTGCAATTAGTTATTTCTTAACATAGCTGAACTGCACTTGTCTTTTGACATATTGCATGTTAATTAGCTTCACCTGAGTTAATTTTAATCTAGGTTTGAGAGGACATCAATAATAAGGCATTATAAAACATTCCAGGACAAAAACCAAAGAGAAAGTGTTGAATTTTTTTTTTTTTTTTTCACTAAAGCTGCTTAATATGTGTGCTAACTGAATATTTAACCTCTGAAAAATACTTTGCCCTTAGGTCAACCAAAGTAAGGTTATACATCCGCCTCTTAACAGGAAACCAGAAATTACCTCAATACCACCTCTCACAAATGATTTACAGCCCCAGGCAGAGTAATGAAACGCAAAAAAAAAAGACTGTATGGAAATTAAATACGTCTGTGAAGAATGAATGGCACATATCCCTGGCAATGTGATATGCTTTCATAAATGTAAGACAGCCACTTAAAGAGGAGAGAAGCTGTAGAGAAATGAGACACTAAGTCTACATCGTCTACAGCTTCATCTTGCTTTCATTTAAATCAGATTTCTTCTTTTGTATGCTACAGAAAAGAACAACACTGCAGATGAGTTCATCACAATCAGACGTCTAACAGCGTCTGAAATGGAAATTGACTCCTGGGACTTGCATATGACACCTTCCTCTTAGATATAACTCAATATGTCTGACTGCTCCGGTGCTTAATAAAGCTTTATAGCACCAATTCCCCATTTCTTTAATGAGTTATGACCATAGTGATGAATGTGCTCGATCTTTCCTCCTTTCATAAGCATTTTTCACCCGAAGAAGTCTTTTGATTTGGTTATCAATGTTTTATAATCAATCAGGGGTATAAAATTAATGGATATGATTGTCATTATCCATTAGGGGCAGAGTGCTTCACACTGTATTTTATTCCTGCAGACACCAGGAGAGATAAGATATTCCACCCAGGTCACGAACTGCTAAACTACAGCCAGCCTGAAAACGCAGTGAATACTAAAACATATGCCTTCTGGGAAAAAAAAAAGACATATGCTTTACAACTCCCTCTAATTGGAGACTGAAACTGTCATGTTGTTGAACAAAAACTACACATTAGAAGAAAATATTGGAAAGCATTTTCCCATGAGTCTATCTAGAGAAGTAACATATTATGACTCTCATGCGTTAAAGTTCAA
Organism: Poecilia formosa; assembly: GCF_000485575.1. Classification (NCBI taxonomy): domain Eukaryota; kingdom Metazoa; phylum Chordata; class Actinopteri; order Cyprinodontiformes; family Poeciliidae; genus Poecilia; species Poecilia formosa. The sequence goes on from NW_006800000.1 coordinate 381,805, forward strand.
TTTAGCATAATTTTTGTACATTAAAATGTTTATGGTAAATACAAGGTTTTAGGTAGATGATATTTGCAGATACGATTTCATGACTATTTTTGGTGAAAATCTAAGAAAATGACATTCGATATGCTCAAAATCAAACTTTTCACACTCTGACCAGCCTCGTCTTTTCCAACAGTAATAATTGATGTTTATTACCCACCATTATCAATTCTCTACGATTCACCTTTGAAACACACACACACACACACACACACACACACACACACACACACACACGCACACGCACACACACTTTATTCAACTTTTACTCTTCAATGCTGTTTAATAATTGTTGGCAAATACTGCTACATGTTTTCAAAAATATTGTTTGTTACTATTCTAGATTTGATCGTTAATTAATAGCATGCTCTTAACATCAGTGTTTTTATAACATTTTATAACATTTCACAGTTTTTCTCATAAAACATACATCTATCTCCAGGGTCTTTTTACTAATTGAATCTCGATGACTATGTTTTCAGAGTTGCTCATTCTCTCTAATTGATTTTTTTTTCACTTCAAACTTCTAATTCCTCATTGCTTTATTAACAGTAATTGCTTGTTTTATCTCCACGTCCATCTCAGTCACTTTGTTGTTTTGTGCGCTACCTCAGGGCAGCTAAGGCTACAATGTAGCTTACCAAATAAAGTGTGTGAAAGTGTGTGTGAATGGGTGAATGTAGTGTAAAGCAGTTTGGAGTCCTTGGATTTGATAAAAGTACTAAACAAGTACAGTTAATTTACCATTTTCCATTTATTTGATCATTTTGATCATTGTATTGCGCTAGCTCCTAGTGATTAAACTCATGTCTTTCAGATTTTGATTTCTATAAAGCACTTTGTTTTACACTAGACTGAATTAAAAGTGTTCTATAAATAAAGTTCGACTGATTGAATGTTACTGTGACGAAAATGCAAGCAAGACTAAATGACTGAACAAATTGAATCCAATATCTTCTTGTAAGGCTGATATTTTTCAGAGCTGGACATTATTTAAAACAATAATCCATGTCAGATAAAAAAACCTAAATAAAATAAATTATATATTCAGTATTCTTTCAAAACGTAGAAATGCGAGAGAAACATGGCCACCTTGAGGCGAAGGCGGATGGTGTTGCAGTCCCGCAGGGGGTTCAGTTTCAGCATCTCTGCCTGGTTGTTGCAGCCGGTGCTCTGCTTCTGTTGCTCGCAGCAGACACACACTCCATCGTTGTCAAACGGTACCTGGTGGGGAGGAGGGGAGACCACACATCCGCACTCAAACAGGCATGCCACAAAAACACAGAGAAACATGCGGGCGTGCACGACCAAACACACAAAGAGACACAGAGACACACGCACGGGCCAGACCTCAGCTTATTCTGTCGAGTAATTTATCCCCTCTCTCCATAAAAATACGCTGATTGTTTTTAGACAAATGAGACTTTTTTTCTTTTTTATACAGTGAAGCCTTGTGCACGTGTAAAAACGACAAAGTGAGGATATGATGAGCTACTCCGGGATGGATTGAGGTACCTCTGCTATGTGTCCCAGATTGAGTAAAAAGCAGGACATGAACTCAACAAGTATGGGTTAATTACATTGGGGAGAGGAGATGAAGAACATTAATATTTCAGTCACGTGTGGGTGAGGGTCCCTGGAGAGTCACATAAAGTACCAAAGTTAGTGTGCATGCGCGATCCGACTTGCAGGAGAAAAGCTGCTTATGCTGTGGAAGTAGTTGGGTTAGTGGGCTGGGTGTCTTAGAAACCACAAGGGGCTTCTACAGTTATGAAATAGATACAAACCCCAGGCACTATAAATTCACTTTAAAACATCGGCTAGGCATCTGGTTAAGAAAAGTTCGGTCTCTAAAGGCTATTATTTGGATTGTTTTTTAAAAGAAAAGAGAGCTTACAGCTTTTGCAGCTACATAACAGCACCTCAAACAAAAACACAGTTCATACTCAGTTCACAATATAGCTTTCATACAAAACATAGATTTACAGCTATGGAGAATAATAAAGGGAGATTTTGTGGGTAGTTAATATTTTAAGCTGCCTGGATGCAAAGGGTGAAGAAGAACTAAAAAAAACAAAAACACTCTAAGTTTCCAGTTTTATCCAAACCGGACACCTTACGCCAGTCGAATATTTGCAAAACTATTTTAATATGTACCTTTATGGCAGCAAATGTTGATATTTTTATGTAACGTATAATAGACTAACACAAAAAAAGGGACATAAGCGTGAGTTGGAAGGCAAAGGATAGAGGCTTTATATGTTTTGTCGCACATAAAAATTGTGGAAAGAAATTGTATTCAGTGTCCCTGAGTCTATATGTCATAGAACTGAGTTTTGCTGGAGCGGATGTGATAATCGTGAGTCAGTGGTGACAAACAAATGGTTTTGTTGATTTCAGGAATGACTCAGCTCAGCAGTCTGTTTGGAACAGAAGTTGTGTAAAGTTGGATAACAAAAAACCCATGACCATTTGTCTGGTATGAAAGTTGTTTATAACATAGAATTCATAACAATATTGCTCTGTTTAGTGGCTTGGTAAATTCTTCCATTATGCAGGATTTCTTATCATGGAGATAATTAATTGATTCAATACTTGTGATGTACTGAATTTGTGACAATAACCCTCATATATGTGACGTTACTTTTGATATATTTTGCGTTACAGCACATAATTGTGAAGTGGAAAGGTCCATAATTTTGCAATTTTATCAATAAAATTCTGAAATGTGTGCTGTCTACTGAATGCAGCCCCTCTTTATTTTGATACCCCTGAATAAAATCCCATCCATTAGGAAGGCTACTTTATAAAACCATATCCTGAACCTGGAACATTTCACAGCGCACTGCTCAATCCATCCCGTTATTCCTCATAGAATATGCCTGAAGTGCAAACTTACCAACACAAGGGGAGCCAATCAAACTGACAGACCAGTGCATAAATTATAAATGCAACTAAGAGGTTTGTGGTAACTCTAAAGGACCTGCAGAGGTTCACAGCTCAGGTGGGGAAAAAACTGACAAGTGGACAACTATTTGCTCATCTGACCTTCATGGAAAATTATCAAGAAAATTATGGTTGAAAAAAAAAAAAAAAAAGCTACAAGACGTCCCATATTTGCAGCTTGCCAAAAAACATGTAGGGGGCAAAAATAAGATGTGAGATTAAGATGTGAGACTAAAAAATTACTTTTTCCATTGCCTATAGCTTGTTATCTTGTATGGACAGGTCACCAGTCCATCACCGGGGCAACAGAAAAACACACAGGACAAAAAAACATGTATTGCTGGCCTACATTCAAAATCATATCAGAAAACTAACCCTGCTCATCACCCACCACAGACCACCCCCTCTGAGTGCTGGACAAAGGCACCACAGCACCCCACCCAAACACTGCATAGAAATAATGGATGTAGACATTGGACTGACGGTCAAATAACTAAGATTGTGATGGGTCAATGTCTAGTTGGTCTCACCAGCTTACACTCCTCCAGCGAGTTAACAAGCTGAGCGTTTTGGCAGGAGAGAATGGAGCCCGCCAGGTTGAGCATTACACACACTGCAGACAGCAGCATGAAGAATGTGATCTGTGGCAGAGAAACAAGAGGGAGGGAACAGAGACAAATTAGAAACAGATAGCACAATGTCAAACTGCTGCTGTCTGCATTGATGAAGCGCTTACGTCCTCCTGACACTGTTTGAAAGTAGCGGCAGCAACAAAGACACTTTGTGCTTTTGCTAATCAATCCTTGTTTGCCACAGAGGAAAAAAGAGGGACCGGCGACTTCTTCTACCTCACACCTGCAGGTACTGATGTTGAAAATAAACAACCAAACATTTTCAGAGATATATAAAACGAGAAGATCATGACTCGGTTCTGTAGAGTTTAAGCAAACTTTTGCGCTGTGCAGGAAAAAGTAACTAAGCAACTAAGATCTGTCAGGGAGTCTAAAATAGCAGTGAAAAAGACAACAGATCCTTCCTTTCATTTGTTACTTGTGAGCTCTGTGGAGATTACTCCTGCTCCCTGACAGGAAATATATCTTCTGGACCTAAAATATCGCCGCAGTTTGAAGCAAAGAATTTCAAAAAACTCACAATTGGTTCATTAGAAAAGCTCATCGGTGACCTGATTTTCAAAAAGTGTTTGAACCATGGGATAGTAGCAGTGAAGGACAGATGCCAAACAGAAAGGTGATCAGCAACAAGCATAAACAGATGGAGAGGAGGAGAACCCAGAGTGGAAGGCAGAAGGAAAGGGAAGGAGAGATGGGCATGTAATAAACAGATGGAGCGATAAATTTAAGTGCTTCTTGCCACGGCAGAAAATTGAAAGATTGGGAGATTGATGAGCAGGCTTCAGGGGAAAGTCTTGGATGTGAAAAACAAAACCTGAAAAGAAAAAAGGAAATGCAGACAGGAAAAAAAAAAGTACGGACACAAATGGGAGGACAAACCCTTTTATCTAATGGTAATGAAGTGTGGATCTTATAAATCAACTGTTCAATCCTAAAAAGTAGTACGCTTTGAAAGCTGCACCATCACATGAAACAGGATCATTACAATAAAAAACGCTGTTTGTAATATATAACTATAATATAATCAATCAATTTTCTAGGCAACAGTATTAATAAAATTAAGAAATATTTGTTGCATAAATGCTCAGTAACCAAGTTAATGGGGAGAAGAAACGCAGATAAACATGCAGGTAAAGAAGAGACTTTTTATTGTGCATCATGTGGAGCACCTTCAAAAATGGTGCAGCATAGGATGTTTGGCACTCCTCACTCTGCAGAGCTTTTCTTTTTTTAATAGCTTTTTTGGCATTTCTTTGACAGTGGTCGAACAGGAAAGTGAGCAATGAGAGAGAGATAGAAGACAAGTAGAAAAATGAGGAATAAACCACTGAAGTTTTGTCCTTTCTATTGAGGAAGAAATGCCTTTTCATTTAGGACAAAATGATAAGATGTCACATTTTAGAAATACCACCTGGCAACCTTTAAAAAAAAAATAAATAAAATAAAATAAAATAAATAAATAAATAATAATTCAAGGTTTAAACAAGCATTTGTAACATGCTACAGGAGTTACCATATATTATCTTTTGGTGAAATAATCATCGGTGTGTCTCATCACGAACCACAGAATCCGCCTTATTAACAAGCAACAATAATTTAACATACTGCCAATTTTAATTGACTATTAACCCCAATGTGAAAAATAAATATGTCTGCAATTAGTACTTTTACCTAATTACTATAATTAAATTTGGTGTGGGTCTGTGTGTAGAAATAGATTTACAATAATTTGTGTTGTCTCCCTCTCTTTACATTTTCATTTGCACATTAAAATTGTAATTAGAGAATGAGTATTGTAGTATTTTATCAATTAGCTTTAACTACTGTAGCAAAATAAAAAGTTTGTTTCTAAAATTTCTTAGAGCAAAAAAAAAAGAAAAAAAAAGAAAAAAAAGAAATTGGGACAACTTTAAAAATAAGATACAACTGTTTCCAGTACTACCTTTTTATGAGCTCCTCTTTTCAGTTCAAGGTTAAATTGGAGGATAAATCTGCTTGGTTATAATTAGAAATGTATCAGATTGAAACTGGCTGATACTTATTTCTGATTCTCTCAGAGGTCTTACCTGCAGATTTAGATTTTTGCTGGTTTTGTGATTCTCTCTACAGACTATGATGCAAACTCTTTTTGCCGATGCACTGATTCTCTAAAGGACTTAAGTCTGAACTTTGACTGACCCATAAACTGTTCTATGGGAGCTACGGATAAATGTTTACGCTCAGATTGCTGCTGAAAGGTGAAACTCTCTTTCAGTCTCACCTCTAGTGCAGCGTCTAAACGTTTATCTTTAAGAATTGACGTGCAATTACTTCAACTTTGACCAGTTTCACTTTTCTAACTGGTCTAATTGGTCAATAAAATAATCCCTATAGCATGATGCCACCACTACTATGTTTCATCATGGAGATAATGGTTTACTCTGTTAGTTTATCACAACATAAAAGTGTCATTTTGCATGTATAAGATGGTTCACAGATAGCTCTGTCTTCCATCTTCAGATTATGTGTTTAACAGTGCTTTGTGAGAGATTTATGGCTCAGATTTTTTTTTCAACTAAACCCTCTCTAAACACTACTATGCACTTTTTCTATGGTGGTGACCTATTACAAAAGACTCCCAATATACATTGTCATTTGAGGTTATTAAGAGGTTAAATGTGGAAAAACTCCACACTACCAGGCACTACTAGGTGTCCATATGTTTAATCTAATTTTTACTGAAAGCAAAACAAAAGTGTTTTATCCAACATGCTGTTTGTTAAAACTATAAAAGTGCAATTTAAATGTCTACGTATTTCATTAGGCTCTATTACTGAGTGTATGTTTAGTGCATCTCTAGTTAGAATAAAAGAACTGTTCAGTTCTGGAATGAACAGAATATAATTAGGATAGAATTAAACTTTATTGTCATTGCACACATCACAAGTACAAAGCAACAAAATATAGTTTGTATCCAGAAACCAAATTGGCTTAAACACAAGTCCCTATGACCGTCTCCTTGACAAAAAGAAAAAAAAAAAACAACTAATACTAACTAAGAGCTTCTGTAAAGGTCAAGTAATTAAGCTCACATTGTTGAGAAATCTGAAAGCAGAGCGTTTGCAAAAACGTGTTACTCAGAAAAATATTAAGACATGTTTGCTCTGCAACAGAAATACTCTATAGCAGAAAGCAAAAGACTCGTACATCGAAGGACACAAAACCCATGTCAGATCATTCAGAGTGAATTATAAGTTATCAGTAGCTTTAACAGAAAAAGCAGAGCTGTTACATGAACGTGAACAGTGAGCCGAAAGCAAATTTATTGTTCACTTTTGCATTAACTTCAACGATGTGATGACAATAACTATCACAACAACCCACAATGCATAAATATTACAATGTTGCAAGGGCAATGACAGTAAAAGCTCCCTGATGTTCAGGTCGGAAGCTGAACGTTAATAAAATGTGTGTGGCTCAGCTGAGCTGTGCTGAGCCACACACACATTAAATAGACAGTTCTAACAGAATAAAAAGCTTTTCATCAAGGCTACATTGACTACTGGAAGGTTATAAAATAATGTTGCTTTAAAAGCATTTTTAGTTTCTACCTATATTCGGTGTGTCTCCCTCTTTAATTTAGCCAGAATTTATAGTCATTCCTTTCCCTATGGTGGATTAAAGTTACAAAAATTCAGAATGTAGACTTATATTCATAACTCTGTAAATGAAAAACTACCCTGCCAGAAATAAGAAATAAAATATCAAGGTTATTTTTGTTCAGTTATGGGTAGCATAAACCTTTGTTTCCATTTTCATTAGAACGTAAATAAATTATTTTCTTTACATTTAAATTTTTAAATTAGGGAACACAGCAGATGTAAGAGTAAAAACAGAGAACAGAAACGCACATGGAAAGATATACACGAACTTAGGAAAATACATTTGTGAAGTAAATACAAATGAGAATTTTAGAGAATAAAACATCTATAATGAAAAATCCATATCACAGTCCATTGAGTTTTCCATGATTCTGCAATTATGGAAATTTATGCAAAATCAACAGATTCCCTCATTTCTTAGCTCATATGCATAATTGTGAGTTTATTGCAAATTTTCCACAATAATGATTAAAAGCTTTGGGTTGCAGGTGGGGGGCAACCTGCAGGTGCCTCCCACCTGCAGGTTGCAGTATTTCTTATTTCTACCACTGCTGCCTCAGTTGTACTGTACTTGTCAAGTTATAGCAAACATGATCAATATGAAAATTGACAAAAATCAAGCTGTTTAAGTTTTTTAAAGAATAAAAATGTTCAAGTAGCTAATCTATATTCTTTTCTCGTATATGTAGATTTAAAAAAGATGTTTTATGGGGAAAAATATTGCAAAGTTCTTTGCAAATATTCCCAAAGTAACACCATAAAAACACATCAGGAAATCCTGGAGGGACTAATACAAAATATATTTCAGAACAAATTAAACATGGATATTGACACATAAGTTAATTATTCCTTTAATCCTACTTTTTGCAGTCATCATCATCCATAATATCATGCTGGTATAAATAATATATATTTACTTTTTGCCCTATATTCTACTTTTTATCAAAGCTTTCCACTGGCTTCAACTTCGATTTACATCTGGAATAAAAAAAACACAATCATCAGAGACATCAAAAATAGAACAACTTATTGTTTGAAATAGATCAAATAAATATCTTTTTAAATTACATGAGTCCCATAAATATTCACACTAGGGCTCTTTAGGCCTGATTAATCAAGCTGCCACCAGTGCACCCCAATGTTTTCTCACCACTAAGATAATTGTCAAGCTCAGCCCGACACAAATGCCTTCTCGTTACCGTGTGAGATCACAGAGCACCATTTAGCAGCTAGTCATTAATTACTGTGACGCTGCCCTGTGCATGCCAAAAAGAAAAAAGAACACACACACACACACACGCTCATTCCCATAAAAGACGCGAATGCTGCTCTTTGCTTTAACAGCCAAAACAGATTTACGCTGCATGTCATCATCACATCGTTTAGGACTCACTGCAGAGGACAATACGGCATAATGTAATCACCATCCATCTGCATGACATGCATAGATTACAGAAGAACTCCCGAGGTTCTGTAATTTCCAATAACTGTCACTGAGGTTAAAGCAGACATGCCTCTTCATCTCCAGCCCATCCTTTAAACTGCAAACATTAGTGATGTCACATGGAGGCACGGGCCAATAATATCAGGCTGTATCAAAGATGGCTCCTTGGCTGTGTTAGTTCCCGAAAGGCCTTAATGGTGAGAGATTGTGTTATTTTAATTTTGAGAAACGTTTGCTTGATACTCCGAGCATTAACAACATGTTTTCCATCAAGTTTTTGCACATTTTCAGTTTATTCACACAAGAAGATACATGCACCACATTTGCTTTCCATAATGGGGATTTTTAAGTTTCTTTTTTTTTTCACTCCTCATAAAAAGTCAATTTAGATAAAGCTTATTTAAGAAACACTAAAAAAAACAATTAACGGAAATCAAGTGCTTAACAATTAAGTCAAGTTATGTCATTCGGAGCCAGATTTTGAAGTTTAGTGTAAGTATGACCATTAAGTGCAAGGAAGGAGAAATGCATAGTAAGGGGAAATCTCTATAATTTTATATTGCACAGATTCTTCACACATAGAGAAGAATTTCAAGAGTTTGATCTTGTTAAGCTTGATGATTATGGCTTATAACTAATGAAAACTCACCACTCAGTCTCTTGAAAAATTTACATCTGACAAAAAGCTAATGTAGAGAAGCTTTTATTAAATTTATGAGACAGACTTCAAGAACTCTGGGAGAAGCATATCCAGGACTTTGGCTACAGCTGCAACATTCCTTGTGCCAAATCTCTCCTGAACTACAGAAAACGTCAAAAGTGTCTTACTTTGGCTAAAGAGAAAAGGGACTGAGCTGAATAGTTACCCGAGGAACTGCTTTTGCAAAGAAGTTAAGCTGATGCTCTGCTTACACAAACAGGTTTTTACCCTTAGAATCAAATTAAAGTTTGAGAAATGTCTGTAAAACTGTTCAATTGCCAATTTAAAGACCTTTTATCATGCTGAACATCTCTCAAGCTCTGGAGGAATAGGAGCTTACATGCCTGCCCTTCAGCTTTATATTCCAGATTTCTTCACTTCTTTAAGTGTTGCCTCCAACATCAACAACAACAAAAAAAAAAAGTCAGACTCATTCATCACCTCTGTTTATCTGAAGCAGCTCAGGTCAAAGATAAACATCTCAGCTGGGAAACTGGATGATAAAGCAACAAATTGGTATTCTCCAGACATTCGCAGTTTTGCAATGAGCAAAGTAATAAAAACACACTGAGGTACCTAAAAGGAAGAAGGGGAAATTAAGGGATTGTATCTCGTTAAATGACAATTTTGGTATTATTGTAAGCAGAAGTTAATATTTATTGTTAAAAAAAATTAATAACTTAAAAAATATAAAACAATCTTGTTTTCGAATGCCTTGGACAAACTGCATGATTATCAATGAACTAGATAGTTTAAGATTATGAACACAGTTATTCCCATCATGACTTAGCTTTTTACTTAATTATTTTTCTCAAGCTTTAAATAATAAAATATAAGTGGTGCCATATAGACATTGTTTTTTATCAGTTTTGCTACTTTGTGTCTTTTATGCATGCTGGTTATGGGCCAGAAACTCCATTTTATTGTCATTATTTTGAAGCATTCTGTGCAAAACACCCTCTGGTTGTCCAGATGTTGCTTTGCATTAACAATGTTATTTTGCGGTATGGTTTATGCATTATCATCAGTGTACAATAAATTATGCTTTCCTGAGGGGGATTAGTAGGTGATTCGTTTATCACTTTCTCCACACCATCATTTCATATGGATGTTTCTTGTCCTTTCATTTATCACTATTACACTAACAATTCATTTCTTATGTCTGTTTTTAAAAATAACATTAAAGTCTGTGATTTGAAAGATGAAAATGTTTTGATAACTTTTATGGATGACAGGTTTTTTTTCCTGAAAGATGCAGAACGTGAGTCTGGGCAGGCATGCATGTCTCTGCCTCCCGGCAGTGCCGGTGTCCCTCAAGGCTCTATGCTTCCCCCTTTCTTTTCCACTCACAGCTGCACATCTCCTCACAAGTCTGTCAAACTACAAGCAAATGACACAACCATCACTGAGCTCGTCTCACGGGAACGTGGATGACAAAACGTAAACAACCTGGAATTAACTGGAGATGATTGTGGACTTCCACAGAGATTCTGCCCCACCGGCCAGCCTCCATCATCCTGGGTATTTGCTCAATGAAGAATGTGACATCTTTCTGCTTTCTGGCAGCCATCATTTACTATGACCCAAAATGGGTTAGGGCAGCTGAAGAAGAACCTGCCAAAGTGATCCATCCCTGTCAGGTCCACTGTTGTATGGCATGTTGCTGCCAGAGAAAAAGACACAGCGAGACAGTGGCATGCCATCTATCAAACTGAGAAGGTCACTAGAAATCTGCCCTTGATTCAAAATCGAAACACCTTCAGGACCTGTCCAGAGACTCCGTATCATTTGTTCACCGTTTCTTCTCACTTCACAACCCATTACAACGTGCATATGTTAAACCGTTCTGTCCGTAATTCAATTTACAAATTTTGTTGCACACAGGTCAAACAACCAGCTGCTCTGAGATTTCCTGAGGTCCAAACAGAAAAGCAGAAGTAGTCAAGCATTTGTTGTTGTTGTTGCCTCACAATTGTGAATAAATTCACCGATCCATGAAAGAGTCTGCCTGCCCATAGTTGACACACTTTTACACTTTTGCTGTAGAATTACTTAGAGCTTAACATCTTCATGTTTGTTAATCCAAAGTTTTACTATTTGTAATTTTAACAGGTTTAAATATAAACAGACATGGCTATTCAGACGAATATATTGTACTTGGAAGCATTTTATGAAGAGCATTTTTTATAACACTGTTTCTTGGATTGTATGAATGTATTAAACAGGGAGAAACAACAGGGTACATAAAAGAATCTTGTTCAAAACAACTTTCAAAGATCTTTCAGCTTTACATATTACCTACCTCATTTGCTTCGCTGAACAAAGCAAATGATGAAATCCCAACACCAATCAGCTCATGAAAGCTGCATCAAAAAACCCACAAACCATAATGTGCAATTTACTGTAGACATGCTAAAGGTGTATTTTTGGCAGCAATGACATCTAGAGACTTATACTGTCAATATATGGATTGAACCCACAATTCAAATATATCGCTGTTTGAAAAGGTCCATTCATTACATGTATGGATCCGTTTTCTCCATTTACTTCCACGTAAATGCAATTATTTGTCTATTAAAAACTCAGTCCAAAGGAACAGTAACAAATTCAGCACATCAGTTCAGAACTAAATGATGACCCACATAATGGGATATAGCAAAAATCTAAATAGGGCTTTTTAAAAAAAAGGAGATTATACCCTCAATCTGTGCTTTTAACCTCTGGAGAAAAGAGCAGCTCAATAACAGATAGTTTGATCAGCAGGGAATTGGCAAAATGAGTATCTGAAGCACCGTTTGCATCCTCCGACTGCAGCACAAATTAGTATTTAGTCTGCAGCAGCACTGCGACACAACACAATTTATTTTCAATTATCCCTGAGCCACGAGAGATGGAAGCAATGTTGTTTTGTTTTTGCTGCTGCTCAGCAGATCACACGCCCTCCGATACATTTTCCCTCTGACACAGAGTATCAATCCTCAGGCCCCTGCAGGGATCAGGCACATCTGTGCACTAAAAACACTTAAAGGACAACAAGAGAACCGGCTATAAGTGCTGGTTTTTCAGGAAGAAGTGGTAAATATTAAATTATATCATGGGATGTAGTAAACTGTAGTAAATTGCTCTGCTTAAGGGAAAAGTAAAATGTTAAATCCTCAGCAGCTCTGAGACTAATCTGAAATTAGGGAAGAAATCATCAGTCGGTTCTCACCGGCTCACCGCTAAACCTGGTGTAACTTTATGAGTTCAGCTCCAACAAAGGCATCATTTTATGTATGCCTGTGAGCACTGCGTGTCTGTGTGTGTCATAACCAGATCTTCGGGATTAGGTGCGACGGAGGGTGAGTGACCCCAAGTTCAGCGCAGGTCCAAATAAACAGTGGAGGTGTTGATACTAACTCTCGGCAGCAGGGCCCGCGGGATGTCACAAAACACCAGATACGTTCACCGCAAAACCAAAAACTGTTGAAACTAGATGTTAACATTCACCGTCTATAAAGAAACATAATCTTGTTTTCCCTCACTAGCTGACAAACAAGCCAAACTACATTTTTCAGTTTTAGGTCAGCTATGATTGCCTAAACTGTTTTATTTGCTGTAAATGTCAGAATTCTGAGAAAGAGATAACACTTTAAAAACATGTTTTTACTGCAATAGCTTCTTAAAGTTCAGAAGTTTGAATGCACTAAGATTATTGTGCCTTGAAAAACAGAAATCCCTCAAAGTTAGTTAAAGTCAAACACTGAAGTCAGCCAGAGCAAAAACATTACATCCTGGGAAAAGAACAACATGTGAAAATACTGAAGAGACATCAGCGAGCATGTCTGGTTTTCAAATGTACACCGAACGCATAAAGTGGTGTTAGTTTGCGATCCAAAAGAAACCAGACTGGAACCAGCAGTTTTAGAGCTCTCAATATTTTTTCTTTTATCTTCAGCTTCACACACTTCAGCTCAGTTTACAGCATATCATGTCAGTCAAAACAAGAAGAGGGAGAATCTCCGTCTCATCTGCACCACCTGGCTTTTAAGGAATTGGCTTCCACCGGAGACATTCACATTTCCAGAAAGAAAGAACAAACATTTGTAGTAAACTATATTCCTAAAATAGTTTTATTAAACATATTCCTAAAAAATGTTTACACAATTACAATTAACTCAAACAAAGCTAGAAACAAAAACAATCTGGATCCAAACAAAATCAAAAATACATCTCTCCTCCCTCTCAGACAATGGATTTTGTCTGAGACAATGAAGCTGATTGAAAACACCAGATCCATGTCAGCACTGATCATGGGCGCGCTTCCATGGCAACACATGACCCGGTGACCTCAAAGAGAAGAGATGATTACAACAAGTAAATAAATCAAGTTACATTCCCCAAACACAATACATTTACCCAAATAAATTAGAATATATAAAGTACACAAAAAACAGCACCTGTTAAGGAGGGGGTAAATCCCTCACAAGTGGCTTTAGGACAACAAAGTTATTGTTTTGTAGCTGCCACCAACACGCTCTGCTCTAAATAACATAGAATATATGTGGACAGAGCTAAAAACACGTGTGAGCAATGTGGTCTGCAAACCCGACTCAGTTACACCAGTTCTGTCACGAGGAATGGGGCAAATTACAGCCAACTAATGTAAGAAACCTGTGGAAGGATGCCCAATACGCTTCACCCAAGACACAACATTTAAAAGGAAATTTTAAATCCAAAGAAAATTTAAGTAAATTTCAGAATTTCAAGAAAATTCTTAAAAAGAAAATGTTGTTTCTTGTTACAGAAACGAGAAATGTTACAGAAACCTGAAGCCTGAAGCATCTTTCAGGCTTTAAGATAAATGAAGTATTTTAGTAATCCAAACTGATTTAAAACATTTCATCAGTCAGACAGGCAATACATTGTTTAAAATGTATCTCTGTGTGAGAAATGATGCATTCATTACTGTTTGCTTCACTGATTTACCACTTCAACACTGTCTTCAGAGGTTTACCTAAAAAGTCAGAAAGCTGCAGTTGATCCAGAACGCTGCGTTCTCACTAAAATCAGAAAGACGGAGCACATCACCCCAGTTCTAAAGTCACTACACCGACTCCCTGTAGCTCAAAGAATAGACTTAAAAATCCCTCTGTTACTGTATAAATCACTGAATGGCTTAGCACCAAAGTACATTAAAGACCTTTTGTCATTGTGTCAATCTTACAGACCGTTCAGGTCTTCTGGTTCTGGTCTACTCTTAATCCCCAGAGTCAGAACCAAACATGGAGAAGCAGCATTCAAGTATTATTCTCCACTAATCAGAAAAAAATAAATAAATCTTGCAAATAAATGCAAAAATGCTGAAACACAGAGTTTCTTTAAATCAAACCTTAAAACCCATCTGTTTAGAGATGTACTCAAATGATAACCACTGCAGCATTGATCAGTTCTGGTCTGGATTAAACTTTTCATTGCTTCTTCTTATTCAGCTACTATACTGTTTCTTTTGTTTTGTTTGTTTCTTGTGCTATGTTTTTTATCATGTGAAGCACTTTGGGTTTTCTTATTGCATAGATGTACTTTTAAAATACATTTGGCTTTACTTGACTTACAAACATTTTGTTTTCCCTTCATATTCATATTCTTTCATTAATGATGCTAAACTGGTTTTTGCTGTTTCTTGCACAAAGAGTTGTGCAAATTTGTAGAAACCCTTATTTCTGTAGAGATTGCTTAATCCTGAGAGGGCAATTTAAAGTTTTGTTTACTTGCAGACAGCACACTTTTAGAGACGCGTGAAAGAATTAGAGCTGCACAAACCTTGAATTTAACTTAACAAAAGCACAAATCTAAAGCAATTATTGGAGCTGTCACTTGAAAACACGGCATAAATTTGCATACCTTGAATTGACTATTAGAATTGATTTAATTCACAAGGCCAAGACAAACAACATCTTCCATCCCTGTATCAATTTAAACATTATATTGAGTTGTATAAGGAGGATACTTTCACTGCCAGACTACCAAAAAAAACAACAAAAAAAAAACAGTGAAAACCATATGCACTAAAAATTGATGTTTTGATGCTGACTACATAAGCAATGTCTACAGGGATCAGATGCCATTACCATTTTTAATTTGTTGGCGCTTGATTCTCAAAATTAAAAAAAAAAAGAAAAGCTTTTCTTTTTCTATTTGTTGACTTAGACAAGTAAAAAAAAATAAAATAAAAAAAAAACAAAAAAAAACACCCAGCCTCTGGGGTTTGATGTGTAGCCATGTTGACAGCATGTCAGATTGCATCTCCACAGGATGTGATGGATTTGTTCCTGTAGTCGGAGGGATCGAGGTGAAGCTACAGACCGACAACTTTTATCGACAAATGAGACGTGAAGACACGGCAACAGGTGGGCAAAAAACACATCCGAAGTTTGAAGCTTGTTCCGGAGTGTTTTACACGTCCTTACTAAACTGTAGAAACACGTCAGGTAGAGACCTCTGCCCCCAAACGCCGCGTGTTATTTATTACAGAGCCACATGTTGAGACGACAGATGACCCTGCGGGTGGCGGTGTCTCTGTCCGTTGGGCTGCGAACAGTGGAGGTTTTGTGTAAAGAGAGGAGTTCATCTTGCTGCCGGTGTTCACACTTATTGATTAAAACTGACCATGAAAGACAATATCGCCCAGAGGGTCAGCAGCTGATTAACCCCCACATCTGCACATTAATCAACCGCTGACCTCTGCAGAGCTCAAGCAAAGACTGTCTGCCTTTCTCCGCCGGACTCCCCAGGCTCCCGGTGGGGGGGCAGCTGTAATGAGCACGGGGCTATAATGATGACGGTCCCAGAAGGCGCTCGCTCCAAGCAGAAATGCAACTTTCTACAAGCTGCTCACACAAGGAATTTTTTTTAAGGAAACTAATGACGATGGTGTCTCAATTAAGGGAGATGGAGGAAGTGGACGGATTGGTTTATCTGTTAAAACAAACCCCCAAAAAACAAGAGCAAGTTTCACAGAAAATATGGGTTTGAAATGAGAAATTCAGCTGATTTTATGCAGCCCTGTTGCATGTAAATATCTGTGAAGCTGATCTAATTTAATGATACCACATATTTAAAAATAAAAAATGACAATAATCCTTCTCCTGACTTTGTAAATACAGTTGTAAAAATAAAAACTGCCTTGCAATCAGAGGGTTCTGGGTTTGAATCTCAGTCATAGAGATTCTTGTATTGAGTGGAGGCAAAGAATCTCTGGCTTCCTCCCACAATGTTAACACGAGGTTTATTGCATTTAGATATGAGTGCATGCTTAATTTGACAAATGACCAGATTTTTTCAGAAACTCTGCAAGGATTAAGTAGAGATGTATGACTTCAAGGTTGCCAAAAAAATGTATTGCTAGCCCCAAGTTTTTTCTTTATTTGTTTTATTATAAATCTCTGTAGAAACATGGCTAATAACTCAAATTTGTATTCTATGCTGAACCTTATAACCAGATTTTAAGAGAAGGGATCTTTAAACGCACATATAAAGATATATGTCGGTATCTGCAGGGTTAGTTTTAATCTACCTTAAATATTTTAGTTTAATTTTACAAAAAATCTTTTAATGTTTGATGGTGGTTTGTGTTAAAGCTCCTCATCTTTCATAACCTAAAGTCCAGTGAAACCAGCTGCCTTCAAAAGTCACCTAATTACACATAAATCGGGGACCCTGTGCAAATTGAGACTGTGCATGATGTATTTTTCTTTGTAGGATACATTCAAAATGATCACGAAAAGCAGAGCTGATATTTCTAGAATCACCTCTGCAGCTGCTGCTCTGCAGATCATGCTGCTGCTGCTCCTGTGTGAGCCATCTGATAAGAGGGTCTTTCTAATTCATATTCTAATTAATATGGAGCCTCACTTCCTGCATCCCAGAGCCCTGAGGGAGAACACCATTCAATAGGAATTATCTTCAGCCAAAAAAAAAAAAAAAGGTTTACGTTCTCCCAGCTGGCAGCGGCCTTTGTGGCTCTCTCTAATAATCACTATCTGATCCTGTGTCACTTCCTGCCACTTTAAGCAGAAGTACAAACCAAACACAAAACGCTTCAAATATATAAACGCCAAACTTTAGTTGTTGTTTTTGGATAATTATGTGACTAACGGTTTCGAAATAAAGCGATAAGGAGAAGGAGAATGAAAAATAAGAGGCTGCCCTGTTGGAAAATAAAAACCTTAACTTGTCTCGTGGTTTGGGAATATTTTATTCCAGGAGGAAAAGACGTTGAACTCAACTACATGGTTTTCTTAGTGTCAAATAAGAAAACACATAATCTCTGTTTACATCTGCTGCTTCACGACAACTTTGGTTTCCTTTTATATGAAGAACAAACCGAGGTTTACAACCCGCCGAGTGCACAGAATAATAAGGAAGCACACGAAAAAAAGCAAATAACAGTGATGGAGCTTTGAGGGAGACATAAGGCTCATTAACTGCCACAATGGAAGATCTTTAATGTAATGAAAAATATACAATCATGCCATAATTGGATTTATGAACCGATTATAATTAAAGGGTAGAAGGAGAGCCCTTTAACTACCAACGACTGGAAATAAAGCAAGGATTTATTTTTGTAATCTGGCTCTTTAGGATACAACATCTATCACTGGAAAAGTTTAGATTAAAATTGCATCTCTAATGTTATTAGGTAATAGATAATACAATAACGCAGTTTCTGAATCTGGTTCTCTTTTTTTTATTTAGGTTAGGACAAAAATTTGAATGGTTTTTAAACAACTGGTACAATAAGTAGAAGATTTCTTCATCTTTATGTCATGTGTGCGTATCTCTTGCAAATCATTTAGTATGTCTCTTTTCAAGGGTTTTTGGTAAACTTAGTGCATAGTATAATATTGTTGTTCCAGCCCTGAGCTACTGTTTAGCACAAAATACTTAAGCTGAGAATAGTAATCCAGCATCTCCTGCTCACAAAATAAAACAATTACAGACGAACAATCCCGCTGGCACTAAGTAAAACTAAGTAAAAACTGTTCATAGACACTTGATTTAAAACTGAGCTTAAAGCATAATACAAAATGTTTTTAAGACTTCTTAATGAAGCCACTTTATGGCCACGTTGCTATTGTTCCCAATTACTTTGATACAATACCACTAAACATTATCGTCCATTTTTGAGCTTATAGTTGAGCACAGTAATGATATTTCTTTAACCTTTTGATAATTTACTCAAAAGTGAAAAGTAAGTGAAGAAAGCTCTTCACTCTTTAATGTTAACCTTTGTGGATAAGAATTAAAATCCTAATCAATATTTCTGGAATTTGTGATTTGCAGATGTAACTTTTGCGCTGTGGAGAGTTCGGGATATCTGTGTGGCAAATATAGTACCGTATTTTCCGCACTATAAGGCGCACCTAAAAACCTTCAATTTCCTCAAAAGTGGACAGTGCGCCCTATAATCCGGGGCGCCTTATAAATGGACCAATATTGAGCCACAACAGGTCTAGCAACTGAGCTTACCACAGGGGCCGCGTTTCATTGGCTAATGCCCATTTTACGTCACAGCGCAGCTACCACGTGCGTGACCGTCTCACAAACACAAGCTACAGTAATAAACACATGCTAATGTACATTGTGGACCATCAAAACCATGAATGCCCGACTTACCCAGCCTTGCAAGAACAATAGGCATCAGTGATCTTGTCCACAGCTATATTTATGCTGAGGGTATGAGGATCTGCTGTTCCTCATCTGTCGGTAGCTTTTAGCTGTGACAAGCACAATGCTGGAGGCATCCCGTGGCTCAAACACCTTGATGTCGTC
>NW_006800000.1:401545-414655 GCF_000485575.1 Poecilia formosa
AGTAAAAAGAATTTTGGCAAAATGTGGCTTGAATTCTGCGGTAGGCATTAACTGGCAAAATGTGAGTCACGATGCGACTCAGTACTGAAATTGTATCAGTCACTGAGGCTGGCAGCGAGGTTGTCTTAAACTCAGCTGCACTGCATCGCTTGAGGCTCAGCCGCTCTGATCACACTAGTTACCCAGTGGAGGATGGTGATGTGAGTGCAGTCCAAAAGAGAGAAAAGAAACAAGAATTCACTCCAAACATGTCCAACTAATCATCTCCTCCCTTCTTCCTTAAACTGTTGAGACTCGAGTTGGTTCGCAAAGAAAAGACAGTGATTCACTAATTTTGCTCGTTCACGACAGACTCTCTGCGTGTGAGACGAAAGGAGGTGACGTGAGGAGCAGAGGGAGACAGAGAGTGGCAGCGCCAGTACAAACTGACCAGAAGTGACAGGCAAACTGTGACCAGAGGGAGGACACACAGCGTTGTGCGCTCTCTTCAGCTTGGCTGGTAAATGAAGAACACACACACACACCGGCTATTCAGGTTGGCAGCGAGGTGGCTTCAGACGGCCTCTCCTCAGCAGGAGCGACCTGGGTGAAGCCTCCAGATCGACAGGCATCCACGCTGGCTAAGTGTTTCGAAGCGAGACGTTTCATTCCTCTGCGCCCTGAGCTCATGTTAATATTCTCCATTTGTAGGTCATTATGCAGTATTTACTACTGATCCTGCACTGTGACCAAATCCTGAATGCAGCTGCTTCTGGAATGCTTAAGCCTCTCTGTTCGCATTTGGTTGAACTTAAATCTATGAAATTTAAAACAATGAAATTAACAGCCTTCAATTCAAGAGCAAATTAATTCACATGGCATTAGAAAAAAAAAAAAAAAAACTACAGCCACTTAGACAAACCATCACAACATCCAGCAAAGCTGTTGGAAGAATCCAAAAGAGGATGTTGCTTAGCAATGGGGAAAGATTTAGATTTTCTAGGCTGAGGACCAAGAGAAAATTTATCAAACAAACCCAAAGCTTCTGTTTCTGACTTTAACTCTGCGCCCAAGGCCACAGCACAGCAGTGCCGCTCTTATACCAACACAAAATATGCAGCGCTCATTAAAGAGCAATGTCAAAGAAGTTTATTGGGATTTATTGCAAATTGTTTTTGCTCTCAGATACAATATCAGTAATATTCTATAGTCACGGTTTTGCATGGCAGACTAATTTGCGGCTTCGGTTTAATTCTGAGGGCCTTTTGTTGTCCTAACAATAATCTTTATATTCTGACTGAAAGGATCACGTCTTTGAAAGTGTGAGATCTTTTGGCTTTCTAATCAGTGATTATTGTGTTGAAGTGCCTCTTATAAGCTCATCAGTATAAGCTAGCAGCAATCCAAGATGTGCAGCAACGTTATCTGCTGTGAAATACGTTCAGTATTCAATCAAAGAGACACTGAGGAAAAATGTAAATAATGTATTTGCACCTTTAATCAATAGTTAGAGGGAACACGTTTCTCTCTGTTTCCATATTCAATCAGCTGAACTGTTTAGCCTATATGAATGAAGCAAGATTCAATTTGCAGATATGCTGTGATACAAATGAGTAATTATTACTCTTGGCTGCAGCTGAGCTTTCTCTATTGTTTCTATATCCCCAGAGACACATATTTAAAAAATAACCAGCTCTGCGAACTCTCATTTCAAGTCCTTAAATGACTGCTGGTTTCTAAGCCAGCTCTGTAAAGTACATGGGGGAAAAGAAAAAAAAATACTTCTTGGATCTTTTTTTTTTTTTTTAACAAAGCACATGCTCATCCATAAACAACAGCTTTCAAAAAGTCTCATCTTATAAATTTGTGCATGTGTGCATTTATTCCACCTCACTGTCAACCTAGGATGCAGACACACACACACACACTTTCTTCATGCTTTCTTTCAGCAGGTCCTGACAGGTGGTCCTGTGGGACACATCTCAGCTGGCAGCAGGCTTCATCTTCCACTAAAACCAAGTCTGGGTCAGGGGTAAAAGTTTGAGGAGAGGGAGGACCCCGGTATATCACAGTGGAGCACATGTAAATGGGAAAACAAAGACTACAGGAGGCCATACTTTTTTGTGCAATGAAAATATGTTCTTTATCGATATAGGTTTTCATTAGCTCTGAGTCACGAGCTTAAAAATGACCAGAAATTTGCTTAAATACATCGATCATGTTTGATGTGGCTTTAATATGAGTTTCACTTTTTTGAACTGAATTACTGAAATTAATTATCTTTTTATGACATTCAGAACATTACCTGTAGTATATGAATGAATGTGGGCCATCACTGAAGATATTTGTGTTGCATCTGCCAAAGGAGCAAATGCAGCCTTTACTGACATGATCTCAAGGCAATGCATATAAATGTAATGCCGCTTTACATATAAAAGCTTCAGCAGGTAATAAGGAAAATAAGTTGGTAGAATCCAAGATCTATTCGCATCAGCAACTTTAAGCCAAACACTTGGTAGATATTTTTTTACTAATAACAAATGACTCTATCCACTAAGTTTTTAATGAGACAGCTGAGGTGACCCTTGATGAGCACACATGCTAAAAGGTTCACCTTTTAACCTTTTCTTTTCAAGAACGTGAGGTTTCCTCGCGTTCACGAAAGAACAATAACACAATCACAAGAGAAACGCCAATTTAGAGAATAAAACTAACTTTCCTCGTTGTTATTGTTGTTGTGCAATGAAACTATCTTGTAATTCTTACTTTATTCCTGCTGCCTCTCGTTTCACACGCTGTCAAACTAACCACACCTTTAATTCTGTCATCGCCACACTTGTCTTTGTACTTTTTTTTTTTTTGAACCATTCATTTTTTTTTTAGTTTGTCATTTTCCTTTCAGAATGACTTTGCCGCCTCCTCCTCTACTCCACCTCTTCCTGACGCCTGAGGGGCGTCATGAGAAATCTGTCACTTCCTGACTGTTCATCCACAACCAGCGAGCAGACTCCCAACATATCCTATCCTTTCACTTCTTTGATCTTGCTGCACCACTAGAGTCAACAAAAATGCTTTATATGCATTCCTTCCTTGTGCATCGATGCATGTTGTTTCTATGTTTTACTTGATTTCTCCATATTCAGATGTAAGTCAATATGTGTAATGCACATACTGACTTACATCTGGTTTAGTTCTGGTTCGAAACCAGCATATATCCTTCTAACACAAGACACCAAACATCTGTGTATCTCCACAATACAAATAATATTTACAAACTGTTTTCATACTTTACACGATTCCCCTCCAACTGCACATGCTGTACTTATTTCTCCCTGATTGAAGCGGTTTCAGTTATTCACATGTTCAAATGGGATCATTGGTGTGTTAACTTTTGCCAGATTCTTTTAAAGTGTAAAGAAGAAGAAGAAGAAGAAACAGCAGATCGATTCAGTGTACTTTTGTTCCACACTGGTGGAAGGAAAACAAATAGATGCATTGTAATTGGAGAAAAAAACAGAAGCTGCTTCTCCAGCAGCAATATGCCACTTTGCCGGTAAACGGCTGAGTCATGCACTAAAATAAGAAAGAAAACTCTCTATTTTTGTCAGACCACAATTAATGCCTCAGCTTCTCCAAGAAGCAACTCAAGATGGTATAGGTGTGAAACAGACAAAGTGCTGTAATAACACATGACATCAACAAATGTACCAGCTCTGTTCAAAAGGAGATATTTGTTTTGTCTTCACTGAAGTTTTACACCTTTTCTCAAAAACACTATTGATTACGTAGAGTTTTCAAATGTGAAAACAACAATTCACCTAACCTTGAGGAAAATAAAGCAAGCCTATCATAAATACACAAAACTATAATCTACTAATAAATCTGCTTTTGCAAAAATAAATTAATAATAAATGCAATTTTGGTCAGAAGTTTTTCTCCACTCACCTTCATGAATTTAATATTCATTTTGTGCTTTTAATCATTATGAGTGGAATGACTGTACGACAAACAATGGCAATGATTTTTAGGAACAACAAATAGGTGGGCTGTTTTTGAATTTATTGGGCTTTTCAAAGGACATATCGTTATTAAGATTATTGCAGGATCTTAATGTTGAATTTGAAAAATATGTGGGTCAGGTTCGCCTTACTATGGGTTGTTTCTCCATCAAATAATGTTTGTATAGATTTGAGTTTGTATGTGTTATTTTGAAACTACACTGGAATTCAATTAGATATAATCACAAGCTACAGTTTTATCCATAAGATAGAAAATAAAGAAGGAAAATTGTAATGTAAAAAGTATTTATAGAAGACCAATGAAAGAAATCTACGGTAATGTATTTTTATTAATACAACAGAAAAAAAAATCACGTTTCAATAACAATATTTGTCTAGCTTCACACCTGGGGATAGAGAACATATTAAATGGTGTCATAAGTCCACTAAATCCAGAAGAAGAAGAAAAAGAAGAAGAGCTGTAGCATCTAATGTGTCAGTGTTTGATTTCTTTTTCTTTTGCTTGTTGCGACTTCACTGGAAGGTTCATGACCAAGTCAGTTTATTCATAAGTGCATGCTCCGGACACCAAAGGTCAAAAGTCTGCTCACAGTCTTTTTTTTTCTGCATACCCAGCAGCGACGCCGCGTGTGTTTTCAGCAGCCAATTTTAAGCTGCGAAAACGACGGTTGAAGTTGTGCTGCAGTATCAGCTCACTCAGCTGTGAAATATGGCTGACATGGCCGTGTGCAAACGACAATTACGCCTCGAATCCCTGACAAAGTGACCACAGAGCACTAGTTGTTCACTCAACTGTGCAATATGAACTGGTGGACCCTGCCGGCAATGCCTCTATTTGCCCAAAACACAATCGCTGCGATGTCACACACAGTCCCCGGCATTTGCTGCAGAAAGAGATTGGCACCAAAGTGACAGGAGGGAGAAGAGCCTATTTGTGCTACTTAACAATGGCTGAAAGAGGAGGACAGGCTTTATTGTGTGCTCGCAGATTGACTGCCTACAGTGGATTTCTCATCTGTTATTACTGTGTTTTTACTATATGATGTCAGTGCAGCGTTTGAGTTTCATTTTGATCTAGAAGAGGAAAAATTTGCCTCCTGACCTCTAAGATGTGCTTGAAATAGTTTAGTTTGAAGCTGCTTTAAATTAGTATTTGTTTAAATTCTTCCTGCCAGTGGAAGAAAATCAATAAATATTGAAACATTTTCAAAACTGGGTCCATATACAGGCTGTTTTCAGCTATGCATTGAGTGCAGCTTGTGATGATGACAGAAGCAGGATTAAACTCTTGTTTGTCTTGGATTTCTAACACATTAATCTTGAATTTCAGGCCTCATTTCACAAAGGAAGCTTCAAAATTCGAGCTGTCAACTCACCATTTCTGCAAAGGGGGGGGAAAAAAAATAACAGTGACTCAGATTCTTGAGGTTGACAGGCCCACAGTGCCTCATTATTGCTGATTGGATAATTGCTGTTTTCAGATGATGTTCTAAGAACCACTTCTTATTCTTTAATTAGCATTTTTTATTTTTTTTTACAATTTGTAACACTTTTCTTTGTGACATTTCATTGTTTTCTGAAGCTGCAGCCTCCAAGAAGACAACCCAACTAGAATGTTTTAAAATGTAGTCAAATACGGTATTTTTGTTCTGACAATCTTTTCACCCGTAAGTGGTTAAAAATACAACTATAAATGTTCAAAAGAATCTCACCGACATCACATTTTATAAGCCTGCTTCTACACACCAGGGGTTCATTGTTGCAATCTTGTTTTTTCTCCCCTGCATGTTTGGATCTTGCAGTCGTCTGAAATAAACATCCAGAAGTTACTGCTTCCAGTTGACACATCAGATCATGTGTTTGGTGACAATAACAACGCCATCGTACACCTCACCTCTCGTCCAATGATCGCTAAACATCAACAACAGCTCTCTGGCTCACTGCGTGGATAGACAAAAGGATGAATGGATTAATAATGGTGTGAAAGCCTGAATCTTCCGAAGTCCAACACAGTGGTTTCCTTTAGCTTACCTCACAATTTCGCTTTATCTCATGATCTCATTCTCTGGTTCGATTAATAAAAATGGATAGAGCTTTGGCCTATAAAGTGCCTTGAGATGAGATTTATTGTGAATAGATTTATACATAGCCTTTATTGGTTGGCAAAAAAAATAAATAAAAAATCCCGGGCTATTCTAGAATAAAACATTGATAGCGCAGTTTGTTAGAAACAGCTCCAAAGGGCAGCAGTGACGGTTTTCCAATTACCACAAAACATTAATAACGAAATGCCTGTTTTAATTGCCATAATTTTCCGTTCTGTGTTTTGATTTAAGAATATCCAGGGCCGCATGGAAAGAGTCCAACGCAAGGCCTCATTTTGTGGATGTTTCCTATGATTAGACAGAGGTCGGTTCTGAATAAATTCACAAAAACTCTGAAAATGTGATCGCTGATTACATTCTGTGTCTAAGACATTAAAAGTCATTAACGCCTTGAATTAACTCTCTATTCATAAAATCTGTCATAGATTTAAAGTGAGCTTGGAAGCACCGGCTGAATGTAACACCTAACACTTAATTAAAAGACTTCCTGTGCTCGATGAAATTCAAATAAAGCCTGGAGTGTCATAAATCTTGGCAACAGCCAAGGCACCACTGGACAGATTTATTGGCTTTTTATCTTTGTGCTGAAACTCAGCAAAGCTCAGCTTATCGGGCTGACGAATAAACACGTTATTATGTCAGAAGATTATCAGCTCTGTATGGAAACAATTGATTGTTTGCCTGTTTAATGCAAATGGATCAAAACAATCCACTGTGAGCAAGTTTTGTTGGTTGGCAATGCCAGACGGTGCTGGTTTGTGAGTGGACAAAAATATTAGTACGTTAGAAAGATCTGCAAAAGCTTCTCTGATCTGCGTTTAAGGGGGGGAGGGGGGGAGATTTTGCAGCAGCCGTACATTTACTTATATGTTGCAGAAAATAGAAACACAGCTGCAAACTAATTTTCACACATGTGCACACCCCCACAGTCATGTCATCACTCACCTCTGCATACATCCTCACAGCATACATGATTAGCACTGCTATTAATAATCTGGATGTTCATTACGCTGAAGAAGACAAACAAATTACCACAAACTGCAGATTTTTATTAATGTACCTTTGTTTCATATTAATTGTACAATTAAAGATTAAGCGCATGGTTAAGATATAAATTAGACTAATTATATTTTTAAATGGTTTCTAAAAAATGAAATAGAATCACTTTATCAATCCCTGTTTGCAACAGACGCAGGAACAGAAGCTGCTAACAGGCCAATTTCACTCCTAATGAGAGGATTAATTTGTCCATTAAGGTCTTTGTGAAAATACAGAGGTATTGGAGGGCAAAACTGGGCGGAAACACTCACCGTCTCCTAATGGTAATCATTAAATTAACTAGATAATTAGAACTAAACTCAGAAATTTCTAAGCTTTGATATTTTGTGCAGCTGCGCTCGTTATAAATCTTTATCCACTGGTGGAATCAGAGTCAGCAAGCCACATCCATCTCTCTGCCTCCCTCTTTCCTCTGCTACAGGCAGTAATATTTATGGACTGTCTGCAGGGTCACACGGTCTCACAGAGAGCACCCATAAAAAATATCGCCACTGTCCTGCTGGCCCTTCAGGAGTTATGTGATTGTAATGGAAAGTCTACGGTTTTTATGTGGATGTTGGGTTAGAGATTTGCGCATGTTGTTGGTGCATTTGTAGATGTGGATGGACTTGGTTTGTATGCCAGTTTAAAAGAGGCACCTCAGATTGGAGGTTGTGTGTTTTACGAGCAGCCAACAAATATTCCCCAGCAGACTTTGGCAACGGCAAGATGGGAAATGTTCACGCAGCTGGGACACAAGATTGTGGAACAAAACCCAAACATTTCTACAACACCAAGGAGTTGCAATTATAGTCTATGTGGCCTTTAATAAGGAAATCAGTCTCAAATTGGACTTTAAGACTATAAAGCCCAAAATATTAATAAAACGGTACTGTGTGCCTGGAAAATATCCATTGTTGTGCCTTAAGGCTGTGAAGTCATGTTTCATGAAAAATAAATATATGTCTTTAGCAATATTTACCACAGTCAGATTTGATGTTATAGGCATTTTAGCTTTCTAGAAATGTCAATATAAGTAATCTAATTTCTGATAAGAAACAAACTCGGGCATCATAACTGCAATTCAATGATGCACAAATCTGCCCCTCCATATCAGAATCTCATCTGACAATTATCTGAAAGAGAAATGACTGAAAAGATATTAGATGGTTTCTAGTTTAAATATCTTTACACTATTTTATTTCTCTTGCAAAGTTTATGTGCCAGCTTCAAACTGTTATGTCACTAAAAATAAATAAGGTTCAGTGTCTAAGCTTGATGTCTATTTATGCTATTTTTCCACCCTTTTAAAAGATTATCTGATGAGATAGAAGCAAGATGTTACTCAACTGATAGAGAAATAATAATCATCGGTATCTCTGGTTTCAGAAAAACCAGAGATACTGGTTTGACTAGCAAGTGTAACGTGATTTAGGGGAATCACATTTCCAAGGGTTACAATTGCTCTATGAACTCAAAGGCTGCCTTGTTCCCTTAATTCAAAATTATAAGGGACATTGTTAAAAATTTTCCCCCATGGCGTAGCACAAGATTTTGATGGAGCATCTTCATTCTTAGTTTTTACCAGTTCATCTCTTGCGAACGCATAACCCGTGTATTTATATAATTTAAGCCTAACTGGTCATTATACAAAACTATTTTTGCTATGTTTTTATTAGCATTTCATACCATACATAACACATAACATTAATACTGTCTACAATATTATTTAAAGCATAAAATGTTGCATATGTAAGTTTCTTTGCTAGCTTTCAAAGTGATTTGCATTGAGGCTAAAAACAACCCCGCCCCCCCCACAAAAAAAATGTGATAGATAATCTAAGTCTTTTTCTCCCTATGGCACAGAAAGAAATGAGACATAAACTGTATGAGTGCAGCTAAGTGGTTTACTGACTGTCATCTAATGCAGGAATATGGCAACTTGCACATACCAGCTGTTACAAACAGCAGACACATCATTAGTGCTATTTGCTTTGTGAATGACATGTTCAGAAGGAGCACATAATGCTAATGTCGGGCTGTTTATCAACATGAATCCATTATAAAGGATTTTATTTACATCCTAGGATACACAATACATATTCACATGCATCTTTTAGATGTCTCATTGTTCTATTAAAATCCTCTGCATCCTTGTGTCTAGGTTGACTGGAAGACTCAAGCTGGTACCTGACAAACACTCAATCAAAGTCGATGTGAAATATTTGACAAAGATCACTGCATGATGTCCCATAAAGGCAACAGCATACTGGACGTCCTCCTTGACTGCAGCCGACAGACTGACAGGGTAACCAGCATGATCACTGTCATGTTATAAACAAGCATAATCACAAAAGAGCAGATAAATGGCACAGGGCACGTGGGCACAGGACAAGGTGGCAGGTTCTAATCTTGAAAGATCAAAATGTGAATGACTGTTTTTAGAGTCTTTAGTGTGAACAGACGGGCATCACAGTGAAGGTAATATTCATCACCCAAACCAAGAAACATGCTCCATTTCCTGCCTGTCAATCCAAAGGTTAATGGAAACATCAGAGAGTCACATCAAATCGCCACCAAGGTAACCATCTGGGTGGAAAGGAAAGGTTTCTGCTGTAGCCACAGCAGCACTTTTTTCTTTCTTTTTTTACTTTAAGAGGTGGAAGTCAAAGATTTTCTTTACAGTCACTAAAGAATCCTTGGAGAGTCAACGGTGTTACAAGAGCAGAAAAATATGCTTAACCTCAAGAACTCTTGGGAATGAACAACAGCAGCTCATTTCTACAAAAAAAAAAAGAAGAAAGCAAGACCAGCACTGTAAAAATATTTTTGCCTGCATGATTTATCAATCTCAGATGAAACAATGCACTGTAGGTGAAATATTGAGGTCAATCTTTGTAGCAGTGAAGATTGCAGTACTATGTGGAAACAGGTCACTTAATAGATTCTTATTGGCAAGGGGGTTTAAGGGGGTTTATCTAATTTGGGATCTGTAAAAACACATATGTATCATATTTTAAACTCCACGTAGTACATTAAAAACAGCAGTGCCGATGTGAATAGACATTTTACTTCGACTGTATCATTACAGGGCATGTCGTTTTTTTCTTGTGTGCTCTCCTTTTTTTTCTAGTGAAACAATGATTGAAGTCCACAGGTGCTTGTCAAAGAAGAGCAAACATCAGCACGCTCAGATGTTCTCTGACAAGGCACAAGAGGAAAATCCATCAAAGTCAGAAGAATCTGTCCTCTGTGAATCACAGACGTCTGGGTCGGATTTCATGCTGCACCAAATTTTGCTGAGATATCTCAGTCGGGACCAAATTGATGGACTGGAATGCTAGTGAAAAAATAAAAAATAAAAAATAATATATATATATATATATATATATATATATATATATATATATATATATATTGAAGTTGTACTATTTGATAGCAGAAGCCAAAGCAACAGCAGATTTATTTGTTTATTTATTCCTTCGTGCTTTTTGGAAGAAAAATGGTTTGAATAGAACAATAAATATTGTCCCTTTTAGAAGGGACTTTTAGTGCAGAAACAGTTCATAAAACAGGAAAGCACTCAGAGCTTACATACTCCTCCATTACCATCCAGCCTAAGAAGAGGACAACCTCAACCTGCATGGAAACACAGAGTAGATGCTCACGCTGTTACCTCCCGACACCTCACAAGCGCAGTGACCGTTTCACCTCTCCACTCTTGTGCCTCTCCATTATTTAAATCCCTCGCTGTTATACTTCAGCCCACTGACGACACTACGGTGCGCATAATAGCTTGTTTTTATGAATGAACCAAACCATGTTAAAGTAAACCATGTAAATATAGTTTACACTGGAATCATTGTTTTGGATTTAGTGTAATAGTTGAGAAAAAAAAGCTTTCTAGTTTGCTGTGAAAATGGAGTACTACAAAATGTAAATGTTTATTAGAAAGGACAAAATCCAGGAACCTGGGATAAACCACATTTGTACTTAGAAGCATTAAAGAATATATGCTAATTATGAAAGAAGCAGTGACTGAATTCATTAAGTAATTATATTTCCAGACAACCCAAGTTCATTTACAAACTGAGCTGTTTTTTCAGGAACAGGTCTGTAAAAACAGCCTGTGTGCTACATTCAAGAGAGAGATTTATTTGATGCATCAAAGAGTGATGTCATCACTGCTGATGTCATTGTTACCAATGGAACTGAACATTCTAATGGTGCATTCACACCAAACACTCTTTGAGCGTCAGGCGAGTCTGCTTTATATTCAAAGTCTATGTGGAGCATTGGATGCGCTCGACGCATCCAAACGGTTCAAATGGATGCTCGAAACACGCCGCATCGGCCCTCAACGTACCTCCACATAGAGTTTGAATGTAAACCAGATGCCCCTGACATATAATGTGTTATATGTCTAGTGTCATATTAGGTCCATCATATTAGGACCAAAGCCTGGTCCTAATATGATGGATTCATTGCTTTGGGTCAGGGGTAATGTTTAGAGGTAGGATGCAAATTAGGTTTTAGTTAATGTTAGGGTTAGGAATAGATTAGTATCGGTTAAGGTTAGGGGAAATATCTAGGTTAGGAAAAATCGCAGCTACTAAAATGAAGGGAAATCAATGCAAAGATCTAATATGGGTCGAAATAGTTTTGACAAACCTCTATAGCATTTTGTTTTCTAAATCATTGTAAAAATAACAATTATATAATGTTGTTTTTCTTCCAATTGCATAGCTGCAGTACACTAGTAGTCTAATGCGTTGAATGTGCTGAGACACATTCAATGCATTAGAAACAAAAGATTCTGATTTTGGTTGCGATTGGTTTCTAATGCATTGATTGTGTCTAATCTGGCTCTGCTATTGTCCAGAAACAACCAATCAGAACCAAAAGTTTGCCTTTTGGTTCTGATTGGTTGTTTCTGAACAGCAGCAGAGTCAAAGGAATTTTCACAGATTCTCTGTTTCATATTCTACTGTCAGACACTTTTAACAAGTATTCATTCATCCATCATCTAACACGCTTATCCTTGCACACACAAATTCACACTTTAGGACAATTTAGAGAGATCAATTAATCAATTAAACATCGGTTTGGATAGTGACCTAGGTTAGTGCCACCTGGGTGTGGGTCGGTGTAAAGGCCGAGCCGGACTTAGCTTGGCCTTCATGCCAACGCCAACATGAAGACCCTCCTTGCAACCAGTGGAGGTTGGTTGCATGGATGTCTGTCTTTCCTCAGACCTCCATGTTTGTGTGGAGGTCCATCTTTCTTCGGACCTCCCTGGTTGATTGGAGGTCCGTCTTTCTTCGGACCTCCCTGGTTGATTGGAGGTCTGTCTTTCCTTGGTCTCCTCTATTTGGAGGGAGCCTTCTGTTTGCAAGCTAGATGTGGGTCGGCGCAAAGGCCGAGCCAGGCTATGCATGGAGACCCCTTGTTGATTGAAGGTCTGTCTTTCCTTGGTCTCCTCTGTTTGCAGGGGGAGCTCTGCTCGGGTGGAGACTCTAGGATGGTTGTTTTCTAGAGCAAGTTTTAACTCCACCTTCAGGTCTGCAACCTGACCCTGCAGAGCTTTCACCATTTCCTCCTGAGCCTTAAATTTGGAAGCCTGCTCAGAGTGACTTTTGAGCTGCTCCTCATATTTAAGTCTCACTTTGTATTCTTCAACCATTACTTCAATTAGACCTTTATTGCGGGAGGCGTATTTTGCAGCCTCCTGCTTGAAGTACTCCAGCTGTTGAAGAACGCTCTTGTCAACTGTGACTTTGGAAGAGCAAGAAACCTTTGGCATATCTTTAATCTTTTGCTGGTGACGTTCTTTTTCCAACATTGTTTGCAGTTTTTGAATCTCCTCCTGCTGGGATTTGACTTCAGCCTGAAATGCAACCCTTCGGTCTCTTTCCTGATGGAGTTCAAAAATCTGATTCTGCAACTCTGTTTTAAGATCGTCTACCTGC
>NW_006800000.1:414986-481294 GCF_000485575.1 Poecilia formosa
AGTCTGCTGTTGCTTCATGACTGGTAAATTCTCACTTCTCTGGAATCGATATCTAACAAGCTCTGAAGGGTGATCTGCCGCGATTGAACTGTGGAACGGATCAGAGAAAACTCTGTCTGCGAGCCACATTCAAGAGAGCGATTCCCTTGTGATATCATAGAGTGATAACATCATTGCTGATGTCATTGATACCTTTGGAACTGAACATTCTATCCACCTTACTCCTGGGAGGCTTACTGGGGAAACGATTATGGATCTTACTAACGGTGCCCACCGGAAGTAGCAGTATTTCATTGTAATTTATAGGATTTTTGGCTAATCTATATTCATGATAGAAGTTACATCTCTTTTCAGTTAATTTACTGCCTTGCACAGCAACATTAGAACAAACATTTGCATTTTACTGCCCCCCATTAGCGTTAGCCTTTCCCCTAAAAATAGCTTTTAGCTATTTTTCTTATTGGCCACGCTTTGTACACTGAATGGAGGAAGTCAATGTAAGACAACATGCTAGTGATGCCCCACATGCTACTGACAGCATTTAGGCTAATGTTAGCAATTTGGCTCATTTTAACTTGTACACTAATTTCAACATACTGAACAGCATAAGTCGATGTTACTCAATATGCTTGTGACTCTCTTGCTTTTGAGTACTTTGCCGCTTACTTTAGCATTGATGCTAATTTGTAGCGTCAGAACGCTGGGTTCCAACCGACAGGCACACTTTGGCAGGCCCCATTTAAATTTCTTCAGAAATTTTCTAGTTGTTCTCTCTAATTTGTCCATTGATGTAAGTGAGTTTGCCTCCATGGTTGTGTCTATATGAATCTTTTATTCATGTAATGGCCTCTGGACAGAGGTTCAACTCTACAAAAATCAAGTGAGCATTCAAAAAAGAACGATGGATGAAACTCATTCCATCTTTTATTTCTCTTCAAAAGAACTACTTCAAGTGATGTCACCAAGTGAGTCGGTTCATTTGCATCTTCTCTACTTCCAGGGCTCACTAAAGAAAATGCTGCTGGCAGCCTCACACATCTAAGAACACCAGGATTTGCAGAGAAACATGTTCGCAGTTAATTGCTGTTTTCTTCTAGTTCCAGTCTGAATCTCCAAACGACAGAAACAAGCTCCTCCTATTTAACACAGACATTTACAGCTTGGCAGCAGCATAAAAGATGGCCATGAACTCAATTCTTTCTCATAATTCATATTGTCCCTTTTAACAAATTAGATCCCAAAAGACCAAATTAGGACTTGTGTATTGATTCTGAAATTCATTTAAGCTTAGTGAAATGGCTGCTGAAAGCTGTATTGATCATACTAAACCCTCAGCTATAAACAAGCATTCAGAAACACAGTTGTGCAGGTCTCATTCCTGACAAGAAGATTATATGTATTAAAGCACAAGGTAAGTCAATATTTCTGTTTAATTTAGTTGCACCGAAATATGGAAATAGCTTTACATTAAACCTAAAAAGATGTATTTAAAGAATTTATTGCCTGTATTGGTGGAGAGTTTTAAAACATGAATTTCACGTGGCACAACCATCACACAGTTATTCCCCAGCAGGAATAACTGCAAACCGTCCTCTGATGCATATAATCCATCACTGTCAGAAAAAGGCAAAAGAGTGAAGGGCGTTTTTTTTGTTTTCCATCTGACCATCTGAGTGATATGTTGAAACTCCTCCTTGACAATAATGGAGAACACACTAATGAGCCCTTTAGACAACTGTTTTCTCTTTCAATTAAGCGTAATAACATCTCCATAAATCTAAACATGTTTCAGAGAACGCTGAATTTTTCATCCAACACGTTTTGTCTCTTCATAACTAGTCCACCTCTTACCACCAGCACCCAAATACACCCTGTTTCACATTTTGTATTTCTTTCTTCCCCCCTATGTTTGGCCTGCCAAAACTATTATTTCAAATAAACATAAAGAGCTGAAAGTGGAGAAAGATTAAATTAATAACTGTTTAGTTTAATACCACTAATAATAATCCCATCTGTCTCTTCAGCTTGGGTTAGCTCAGCTCAGTCTGAGTCTCGGGGGATGGATTCAGACACAGCTTTAGTCTCGTGATCACATTTTAGTTGCCAGGTAACTACTGATGAATCCAGAAAGAAATGGCATGAGCCAAGAAACAGTGCGGCTTCTAATTCTCACATGTGCTTCAACGCTTTTTTAGGTTTTAACACATTTTTTATGTTTACTTTAAAGAATAATTAGACATTGCAGTCTCTGTTAGCAAGATGTTTGTGTACCCACAATAAAAACAATAAAACACCAATAACTTGAATGCAGAACCAAGCAACCTTGAGTCGATACAGGAAGTTTCTTTCATATTCTTGGATGTAGTAAGTACATTTTCTTATCCAAATAAGATCAAAGTGTAATTTGAGATGATATTTTATTCATTCAAAGAAGGAAATTAAGCGAACAAGTAAACAACATAATCGTATTAATGAATCTGTGTGACTCTAAATCCCAGACAGGAGGAATAAAAAGCCTCGAGGGAAGACCCTGACTCAGACAGATGTATTTGCGGTACTCACTATCCTGGATAAATCTTTTTTTTTTTCCCCAGCACACACTGTAATAAATTGCTAAACTCTTATTTATGTCACTCCTCCTCACCTTTGCTTGTTTACTGATAAAACAGAGACAGCTCAGCTCCATGTCAGTGTGCAATAAAGTATCATGCACATGATATAAGATTAAAAGAGCGATGACAAAGCTGTGTCACAGTCCTCTTGAGAAAAGGACCCAAACACTGAACTAATTAAGGGCCTTCAAGGGCTGGAAATTGAAGTCATAAAACTTTTAAACGAACAATAAACACATTAAACAATTGTCATTAGGAAGTTGAGTTCAGATGTGTGGGAAAAGAGGAAAACAAATGAAAGAAAGACGATTGATAAACTTCACTTAACCAAACTATTGTGGCCGTAAACACACAAGATTTGATCGTTCACACACAACCAGAACCATCTATTTACACACAGTGTAAAAAGACATTCTTCGCATCAAACCGTACGTTTTCCTGTTTCAGGTCAGTTAGGTTTGGCAAAGTTATTTGTGTTGGCTCAATCCCAGAAAAATGTATTCTCTGGGAAAAACTGGATGATGTTGTCTTGGCTTTGTAAGGTTTGGTTATTATAATTTGAGTGAAATGGAGGCACATATACAGCTAACACACTCCTTGTGACCAGGTTACAGTAATTCTGTAAGGCGACATGAGCCAAACTTTCTGCAAACTACTGCATGAGTAAATGGGGAAGAACACCCAACACTTTTGTGTCGAAACATTCAGGTTAAAAGTAGACTTATATATAAACCAAAGAAAATGTATAAAACCATTTGACAGAAAAAGATTCTGCCACGTAACGTGCTGGCCCTTAGCTCATAAAGTGAAATTTAAGTTACAGAAAAATGAAAACGATATTAGAAATCCAAACAAATACAAAACAGGAATAATGTTCTCCTCAGTCTTAGGGATGTTGATTAATAACCACCATAATGAAAGTTTTTCTAACAACAAATCACACGCTGTGAGTATTGACTTGGCTGTGAAACAATAGAACCATTGTAGACGTATGCAAAAAAATATATATATAATTATGCTTTTTAACCTTTAATTACTGCACGCGTGCAATCAAAAGATCATTGTCTCATAATAAATGCCTTCAAATGTATATTGTTGTTATTACATGATCATTGTCTGGACCATTTATGAGAGCCCCGGCTTGCAGAAGTCAGCTTAGAAAAACAAATGTCTAACACACGTGCTTAAGCAGTCTGGAGGAACATTAGTTTAAGCAAATCACGATGCAGAGCATGGCCACCCACAGTTGGCAGGTGGGTTGGTGCAATGTTGCCAGCTTTTTAAATTGTCCAGCCGGTGTATTAGTCACCTGCCAGTCATCACTGGGTCCAGGCCAGAAGCTTGCCTGTCAGGGCTGAACATGAGGCTTCAGGGTAACAGTCATGAACACAAGAAGGAATATTAAGACTCCTTTAAAGGCAGCAATAAATCCCGAGATGATTTTTACGAAGACAAAGAGAAGATTTTCCAACATCTTTAACAGGGTGACCAGTGTTTGTGCACCCTTCAGTGGTGGGACTCTGCTTTTGATCTGTAGGAGCAGGAATGATTTTGATGTCTTCATTTGGTTTGAGGTTGCATTAAGGCGGTGTGAGCTGGGGGAAGGGAATAAATACACACACACACACACACACACACACACACACACACACACACACACACACATGCACACAAGCAAACACATACAGGAAGAAAAAGGATGCAGAAAAAGCAGCAGGGATGCAAGGTGATAAAACTTAAGGGAGTAAGACAAGCTGTTTCCTGCATGGTGGGGGAGGGGTGTAAGATCATGTGTGTTACACTGGAGGAATAAAATTAGATTATTTGTGGCACTAAAGGAGCATGAAACAGGATTGGATTGGGGTTTGTAGAGTGTGGGCTACTCAAGTCATGATCTCAGCTTAAAAAAAAGAAACAAAAAAAAAAAAACTCAATCAAAGCTAAATCTTTTTGTGAGCAAAAGAAGAATGATTTATGATACAGTATACTACATGTGAATGTAAAACAGATCTGAATGGGTCATTAATTATGCATTTGTTTTCAAGAGCCTTCTACAAAGTGCTAAATAAATGTCCCTGTTATCGGACGTGTTATCTTGATTTTTTTTTTAAACAAAATTTCCAACCTTTTTAATTTCTGTGTACCAGTCTTTGTTGTATTTCTTCCCAAAGCATGTTTGTGGCGAAATGCTTTTTATGCATGTCGTTAAGATCAATACAGACACTTTTTTCTACAGCATAAAGACATCCAGATGTGAGAAGTACAATGTTGACTGATGTGTCTACCGATGCTACCCCAAACCTGTACAGATGGCAAATCCAGGTGGTCATAAAATAACCCGGAAAAATATCAAAAGTACTCATTTGAATCAGTCAAGGTTGGTGGTCATGATTTAAAAATAGCAAAGAGGCTGCTCTAACATTTACCTAAAAGTTTTCTCTCTGTCCTGAAGAAACAAAAATGACATTTTTACATTACAGTTGATCTAACAAAATAACATTTCAGTAAAAGATCATATGAAGAGTCAAATGAGATGTTTATAGAGTGATGTAAGAGGCTTTTTTTTTTTGCAATTTCGAACCTGGACGACTTAATCTTGATAATGCTGGCTGTTAATCGACAACATCAAAATAGTCATCAGCTGCAGGAAATCTACAAACACACTAATTGAAATATGTATCTGCCAAAAAGGTTGCCATTTGTCAAAAACAACTCCAACTATTTTGAGCTATTGACTCAGAAGGGTTGTAAACTGCTGCTTTTCTAACTTCCTGTAGCAGCTAGCTGTACTGCACAGCTCAACAAGTAAATATCTGGTTACAGCTAGGTTTCTTTGATTTCTGTCATCTGTAATACTGCTTCAGCAAACATAATTCATTTTTTTGTGTAAAGTTGCTTTTTGTTGCATCTTCTAGCTGCAGCAGCCTCCACCTTGTAGTTGATTTGAAACAGATACTTTTATTGGATTTAAGTCTCTCAGTTTTATGTGTTCCACAACAGTTCTAGTGAAAACAGTTCTAAGCCGACCCAGTTGCTGAATATTTTACTTTCAAGAAGTCAAACTTTCTGTTAATCTTTCAAAACTGTCAGTCAAAATGTTTCCCTATTCTTCTTGAAGTATTTCAAAGGCTCTCTGTGCTCCAGTCCTCAAAGCTGGAGTAATTTAGAGAGCTTTTTGTTAAGCCTTTGAGCACTGACCTTTGAGTCGTGGATTGAAATTTAGTTTTGAAGCATTTTATCAACCTGTCATTTTGTAATAAGCTGAGAGAGATCTGTGGACCTGAAACTATGAAAACTTCTTTAAAAATTGATCGCAGGACCCAACCTTCATTTAACTTTAGAAGTTAAAGCTCTAGTCTGTGTCCATCTGAACAGTTGCTAAGTCATAAACGCAACCATCAACAAGGCTAAGAAGACACATGCATCCACAGCACCAGATTTATTTCAGTGTCAACAACATGTCATCTGCTGTTTTCCAGCGAGAAGAAAAAGTTTCATCTGTTTCACAGCTTTTGGTAAACTCAGAATCAGCAATATGGACTCCCACTAGCCAAACCTCACACTTATTTCAGCATTCTGCTTCTTCTGACTTTTCCTGTCAATTCTGATCTCATCTACACTGTGGTGTTTTTTTTTGTTTTTTTTTTTTGCTCTAGTGGCCTTTATTTGATAGCTAATTGACAGGAAAGTGGGTAATGAGAGAGGGGGGTATACATGCAGCAAGGGTCGCCAAGGCCAGGAATCGAACCTGCGACAGCTGCGTTTGAGGACTAGGGCCTCCATATGTGGGTTGTGCTTAACCCCTGCACCACCACAGCACACCCCATATGCTGTGGTGTTTTGTAGGCTAAAGCCAGGGACACCACGACCCCACCATCACGCTAAAAGACTTTATTTCACTCCAATGTTGTTGGTTTGTTCGGAGCTGTGAGATCAGCGGCCGAGTGTGGGCGTTCAGAGGACACTCACCACAAGAGAGAGCGGCCTCTTCCATGACACCACTCCGATGAGTCCAGAGAGCAAAACCTGAGGGAAAAACACAAAACAAAACAGATGCTGTCAGGAAACGTCA
The DNA here is from genome assembly GCF_000485575.1 of Poecilia formosa. Taxonomy (NCBI): domain Eukaryota; kingdom Metazoa; phylum Chordata; class Actinopteri; order Cyprinodontiformes; family Poeciliidae; genus Poecilia; species Poecilia formosa. The sequence continues at coordinate 421,671 of NW_006800000.1, forward strand.
CTGACACTAGCACGAAAATGCAACAAATTGTTTGTTATCAGTTCCTCTATCTTGGCCATTATTTCTGCAGGAGCTTGAATATTTTTGAGCCACGAGTTCACTTTGTTGGAGGACAACAACTGAAGCAAGTAATTGCATTTATTCAATTTTCAAAAACTAATTTAAAAACATCAACTGTTTATAGAGACTGTTTGTAGGTTTGTTGAATTTGTCTTCCTGAAACCTGTTTGTTCATCTGTTATTACTTCTGTATAGGTATTTCATCAACAGTGGTGTTTAAAAGAGGCACTGCATGAAATGTAATGCAAATGTCTAAACAATCACTTGTTGAAAACAAGTGGCATCAACTATCATGACGATGATGCCACAACTTGTCCAGTGACTCACCAATAAACTATTGACATTAAACTGTTCCTTTCATAGTCTGATAAAAGAACTTCCTGAACAAAAATGATGTGAATAGGTAAGCTAAATCTCTTAAAACAATGACACACAAAGGACAAATTCTGATGCTGATGAAAACCTGCAATCAGTGGGGATGAAATGTAACAACATGTACTTCCTAATATAACAAAATGGGCTTTTAGCAGGAAAGTTTTCAGTCTGCTGAAGAGGAAAAGGGTGTCAGGAGTGAGGAGAACCCTGGAGAAATGCTACAGCTAAGCCATCGATGACACTCTATGTATATATATTAACAATACCAGTGCATAAACTAAAAAAAAATCACAACACACCAGACCGGTTAAACAAAAATCAACTGTACTTTATTGATAATTGATTCAGGCTCTGTACTTTTCTTAAACCTGACATATCAGACCATGGCGTGTTAATTCACAAATGCACAAAATAATTTATTTCTGCTCATGTCCATCATATTTTTAACCAATCTTTTATGTGAAATGTGTGATTTTTTTCTCAGGATCACATACTATTTTTCTTTCAGTTGCGGTGGAATTAGCCTTGCCCTGTACAATGTGCTGCTTACCAAGTAATAATGCAGAAGACGTGATGCCTCTGAAGAATAATAAATGTAGCCTGTAGCTTCTTACGAGTGATTTACCACCCACACATCCCAGTACAGTGCCATTTCATTAGGCTGCTTCCGGTAATTGAAATGGGCTGGAAAGCCTGTTAGCACTCAACAGTTTGTTGAGCCACATCTTTAAGATGTCCTGGTTTTAATTTAAATGTGTTTTTATTTGCTGACAGGGGTGATGTAGTGCAAATTAAACCACAGATTTCTCCGAGCGGAGTCGGCGAGGAAGAGGAGGATTTAACCCATCTATTTTTAGAAAAGTTAAATGACATCGAGATGAGACGGAGTTAGATCCGACATAGTTCAACAAAACACTTATTGATAAAATAATCTAAAATATTGATGCAGTTGAAAATGTTATCTGCATAATCACGGTAGTTGTCTATTTATCTAAAAAAAAAAAAAGACTGATATGTTGAATAAAAATTCCCTAAATTACTTCATTTCATGGCTTGAGAGATTGGGAAATATTTTCAATTTTACTGAATTGGTTGTTTTCCTTGTAAGAGTTGTGTGAATAGATAATTGTTTTATAAGCCATAAAGGACAATGTATAAAAAAAGACCTAAACTTAACCCCTAACCCAAAATACTAAAATAAATACACACACCTAGGCATTTTATGGCATTCAGTTGTGCTTGTAACGTCTTCCAATGGTTCAGGTTATTTTCTAACAGAGAAATCTCCAAGAAAACCAAAATCTGTCACCACAAACCACACAGGAACGTACAGCCTGTCTTTAGGCACGAGTACAAAATGTTAAAGCAGGAAGCAGATGCTTTTGTTCTGGGTGCTACTGGGTGGTCAAAATGATGTGAGTACACCAATCGCATTATTTGTCTGGGTTGCGTAAAGAAACGTCTCTGGAAAGATGCTGTGCATGCGCATTCATAAATGTGACATCAGCGCCTCTGATTTGTGCCACTTTGGAGGTGACAAAGAGAACAGTGTTTTACAGATCCTTCCAAAACATTTCAGAGGAGCTGAAAACAAACTGGCCGAATAAAAAAGCAATGACGTCTGCTGCACTGCAACCAAATGTACCTTTTCACCTGTGATACTTTCACGCTGTGAGGTGAGTTGTCCTCTAAACTGCATTGAAGTACATCAGTAATTCAGCATGTTGTTTTGTGTCCAAATGACTTCATCAGACTGATTGCTGCTGCAGGTTTCCCCATTAGCCCCAACATGCTTGCAGATTTTGCGCTCCATCCACCTGGAACCTGTCCGCCCGAAGCTTCAGGTGTTTTTACTGAAATAATTGTGTGGAGACGTCTGTTTCTGTATCTTCTACTCACTACTTCCATCTGTTTGACTCAAGGTGTCACATTCAAGGCCGATGGTGCTTCAGCTTCTCAGATGAGATGCTTCATTACATCAAATATTTTCTGAGAAATTCCTCGTGCTACTTCTCTGTCTACATTTTGAGCCGAGGTATAGACTTGAATTTTTACAGCCTGCTCAACTGGAGGTGTGAATTTGCGTATCATCAAAATGTAGGTGAACAAAGGGTAGCCGTAGCCCAAGGCACTTGTTTCTCTGTGGTCTCCCTCTGCCTTTCACCCTCCTTCACCCTCCATTAAACATCACCACACTCTGCCCATTTCTATCCATCATGCACTGCTTCTTTCTCCTCTCCACTTGCACTCTTTAGTTCTACCTTCTCTCCTCGAATCTCGCAGCCTTTGCCGTTCCAATTTCTTCCTGCATCGCGGCCCATCTGTGTGTCTCTTCTTCTGCTCGGCACTCACACTGCTGGCACTTACGCTCTCCCTCCCACTTTGGTCTATACCCAGACTCCTTATTTCACTTTTCCATTCCATCTTGTTCCATTTTTCAGACAATCTCTCACTACTTTATTCACCTTGATACTCACAAGACATGGCAAATGGGCTGCCAATGTTATCATCTGAGGCTCAAATAAGGTTAGATAGCAGCAGAGATGTTCAATCCAGAAAAGTCTGCTTCATTGTAAGCTGGGTTTTAAACTACTTCCAGAAACACAGGAACCTAATAGTGTTGTTTCCCCTATAAGCAACCAAAGTGATTTCAATGTTGACCTACTTTTATTACATTCCTACATATGTTTGGCTGAATACAGACCCAGATTAGATTGATTCTCACCCAAATTTAGCAGTTTTAAAAGTTATTTCAATATCTTTTCATTCCAAAAATGCTTTTTGGCATGTTTATTCTGATAGTTCTCCATTACTGTAAAAATAAACATCAGGTTCATTCAAAACAATGTTAAGCCATTTACACACCAATGTCATTGAAATATATTAAATATTTTTTTTTAAGCAGCAAACAACTTACAGAAATATACCCTAAAATAAACATTGTCTTCACATTGAGCAAGTCTAGTTATGCAAAAAATGAAGTTTTTAAAAGGTTATTGGATTAATATTTTAATATAATTATATAGGATTTTTTTTTTTCATTTAGAGAATATTAAAAAAATCTAAATTGAGTATTTCTGGCAGCGTTCTCCGGCTGTTTGGATGAACTCCTCGTTGTCACTCTCATGTGTTTACAGCTGCGGTCAAGCCTACAGCGATGCTCGCATGTCTGTAAATCCCAGTGTCCACTGGGAACAATTATTTTGCTGCTGTCCGGCACGGTAAACGCTCAGAGACAGTCAGCAGTTGCTCCAGCTGGTGAACCTCTGACTGCTGTCTCTTCATTATTTCACTGCTTTTATAAGTGAGTTTTATTCGCTGTCTGTTTTGATCCTAAAATAATGCTTCTGGGCTGGGACTTCTGAGGCTCTTTTTGGGTTATTGTGGTTTCCTTTTCTTAATATCAAAGACAATTTCATATAGTATAAATATAGGAATCAGCAGGAATAATCAAAGTAAAAAAAAAAAAAAAAGAAGAAGAAGAGACAGGAGAGTATCTGAGCTGTGTGAAGCAAAAACAACCAAAGAACAGCTTTGTCTTCCATAACTGTGTTGTTATGCCCTGGTCTGCTGGGATAAAGTCAAATAGGAGGCAGAAGCATGTGTTACAGCAGGTATCTACCAAACATTTCGATCATCTGAGGAACTATAAGGAGGTCAGAAAGGTTGTATTATATTTGGGTTCTATATTCTGAAGCCTGGTAGCAGCAGTGTTGGTGTATCTGCGAGTCGTGGCCCACGTGCACCTATGTGGCTTGATCAAAAGAGAATTTAAAGGAGAAATGACCGTACTGGTCAACCTCACGACACTCACACAAGACTGTCGGTGCTTCAGTCTTACTGCTTTGAACGCGGCCTCCTGAACAACAAAAGGATCTCATCAGGCAGCTTAAGCAAATGGTCTACGCCTTTAGGACAATAAAACAAAAAGAGTAAGGAAGAAGAAAATAGTCATGTTGTTTGCAAGCAGAGAATCGGTATGCGTTGACTGCCACTGTAGAGTGGGGTTCTCAGCAAATTGCCTGGTTAGCATTCAGTGAAGTTCTGTAATTCTTGAGTACTGAAGCAGAGAGCCATCTAAAAGTAGCAGGGCAGCGGTTCTTGAGGGGCAGGTGTATAAAGCCTCTCCTTTGGAGTCTCAGTGTGATCAAACAAAGATTTTGGATATTTGTGCATGATTTTATTTTTATTTTTTTTGTGAGTGCCATCACAGAAATATGAGCACATTGCCAAGTTATAGCAGTTCGGCAATTGTGCAGCTATAAAGAAACCCTTTTTGACTGCATCCACTCATGCTACAGATGAGCTGTTGAAAATACTGTCTTCTCCGCCACAGTGAGGCTGAAACGGAAGGTGGAGGTGCAGAAAACTCCCAAATATAGTAAAATTTCTCAGATTGTGAACTAAAGGCCCAGTAGGATGATACTAGTGTTCTCACTGAAATGGGTTTTTCAAATTCAACAAAATTCTTGGAGATCCCGAAGCCCATTTGACTGGGTGAAGGAGTCCTTGATCGGAGTGGGAATGTCATTTATCTGTGATGCTTAAAAAAAAAAAAAAAATCTGATATAACATCATGAGCTTAATTCTTTTCAGATGATTTTCATCTGCAAGATGAATGAACAAGGTTCACACATTTCTTTCGCTCATGTCGTATTATTACAGATATCAAAGGTGCAATCAAGCATTCAAAAGATACGCACACGTCGATGGCTGCACTTTTCCAACCTACGCAGCGGAAATACGGTGGAGGTCTTCATCTCCTGTTCTCACACTCTCCTTCCCGACCCCCCACTGTGCAATGCATACCTGTCCACCCATGTATGCATGTGTGAAGGACAATGTGTGTCTTTGTGCATCTTGTAGCCTAAGCAGTGAAATTATACGAGAGCAGGAACCGTGTGATAGCTCTGCTTGCTGTCAGTCACTGGGGGCTTTTCCTCTTGGCTGCTCCCAGGATGGGATTAACATTCAGTAGTTGGCAGAATTAGTCACTTACACCTGGTTACAACAAGGTAATGTCATGATAAAAATGTACATATCTGACAATTACTTCAGCTTTAAGTGCTAAGTGATACCCTGTTGGCAAAACCGTCGAAAACCAAATAATCTTAACTGGAGCAAAAGGGAAACATGTACAAGTCACCTCAATTTTTTTTAAAAACAAACTTACAGAAAGCGATAAATGTTTTAGATGGCTTCCTTAAGTTCAGCCACAGTGAAGAGTGTTATTGCTTCACAGGAAATTAAAAAACACAAAGCTTGCAACTTTCAATATAGGATTATGTATTAAATAAGAGTTGTAGCCAGAAAACAAATTAGAAGTGAGCTGAGGTGTGTTAGTTAATTTGGATTTTGGATGAACAACAGATTTTTAAAACAAGAATAACTGAGCAAAATTTCAAGGGAAACCATGGTCTGAATAATTAAATATAATTTATTATTACCTTAAATCTTTTAGAACAGGAAAAGGTTTTATTTAGAGCAGGGGTGCCGACCTCGTTTCATGTTGGGCCACATCAAGATCAGGAATGTGACAGAATGTATTGATAAATCTACCTATTAAACTGTTCAAATATTATCACTTTCTCTAAAATTAAATATTTATCATCTTTGCACTGTGTAATTTGGAACTACACAAATAAAATTTGAGCTTGACACGTGTGAATTAGCGGATTAAAAAAAAATGAAAACAGACCAAAATGTTTTCTGAAGCAGAGTAATTATGACAGATAGGAAGAACAAAATTACTTTCCGAAAAGCTCTCAACTTTTGCAGCCTAATATCAAGCCTTAGAGAGTTTTGTTCTGTTTCTGATACACTCTGCACACCACATCCAAATGCAGTTTCAGAAGAGCAGCATGTAATGAGCGCAGCCGACAGAAATGGGAGATAAAGATCACAGGACCGGATCAGAGGAACCAGAACCACAGCTATCAAAGAAAGATGGTAAAACATGGAACGGGAAGGAGAGGCATCATCTTAGGACAACAACAAATAAAAGATGCCAAAACACAACCTAAAATTCCTTTTCAAGGATAAATGTCAGAGTTGATACTAACGCTGAATCCGGCTAAATCCTCAATGGAGGAAGAACAAAAAAAAAAAAAAAAAAAAAAGAAGAAGAAAGAAAAGTCAAGTCCACAACACGCTGCAGCAAATTCAGCTCAAGCCGAGATAAAAACCCATTTCAGACTTTTTCCTGATGTTGCAGAATTATAGATTTACATTTTTTTTAATCGCTTTTGGAGCGAGCTCTCCAAAAAAACATGTTTATTAGTTTTTAACTATTCAAAAGGATGTAGAGGTACAATGTTTTAAACAAATCATGAAAACTGTTAAATAGGTATTATTTATTTTCCAGGCACATCGGAAAAACCTAAAGTTGATATGAAAATGCTGTATATATCAAACATGACTTAAAAGATGTTTGACTTTGTAATTTGACCCTTTGGCGCCTCTGGGTATAAGAAGCTCCTGCTCTCTCTGACATTCAGCACATCGACATAGCAAATGCTCCAGGTATGTTTTTTCCTGAGGGAATAACATGATAACATGATGTAAAGCTCAAAAAGTCCAATGTTGCACAATACCATTCTTTTAAAATAATTGCACCCTCACGCTTAAAAACTACACTCTTAAATTTTACATAAGATAGGTCTCCCTTATTTTACCAGTCCTGTTATCCTTGAACACTCCTGACAAGTAAATATACTCATCCAGTCATCATGCACCATCATTACACAGCATTCACTGATTTCCCTAGTTATATGGGAGAAATCAACCTACAAAAAATGTAAATATAAAAATAAATAAGCTCATTTTCGCAAGTCGCTACTGAAGAACATTCTTTGAAATATATTTATCTGCAACCCCAAATATATGACACCATTGTCCTTGTTTCATTTGATTGTAACTCAGTTTTTAAACCGGCAGGCTGACAACTAGAATAAACACATTAGTTTGACTGTATTGTCCCAGTTTCTCCCAGGTTTTCTGGGCTTCTTCTGCACTTCAGAGAGTTTCCTTCCTCCTTTAATTACTTACAAACGTTACACAGTTTAACTCCTCAGCATTCGTCAGATCTCCAATCCTCATATAACCAAGCCTACAGTCTGAGATCCTCAAACAGGGACTTTTTTTTTATCGTTTTCAGGCTTTCAGTTGAAGACTCTGGGAAAAAGCTTTTGAGATAACATTCTGTATTTCCCTGCCTGAGGAACAGCAGCAGGCTTCGTCAGCAACTTATTTTTTTTTTAAATCCAAGCTCAAAGCCATTTCATTTTTTATAGCATTCCCTGATTTATCTGTTTGTTAAGTTGGTCATGGGTTTAGCGATATATTTTCATATGACTAGTACATTTTTCTCTTTTTTTTTTTTTTAAAAAAAGGCAATTTGTTATGGGATGCAGTTTCTATGTCTCGCTAAACATAATTACAGTTTTAGGACGAAGTTATAGGTCCACTTTTGTGCATTTATACACCATATTTTTTAGGATCCATCAAGTGAGCTTTTAGCTGGTTACAAACATTTTCTCTTTGCTTCTGAGAATACATTTAGAGTTTGATTCAAGATTTTCTCTCCACATCTAGTTGCAATTTGCGTCGCAGACATTTTTTGTCCTTTGTGCATAAAGTAGTAAGATTTAAAGCAATGTTTTCTAAAACTGACTCCTCCATGTTTGCCTCAAATCTCTTTAAAGTCGGCACAGAATACGAGAGCCTTTCCCTTAGTTTTGATATTTGTTTTCATTTCGATTTCTGTTTTTCTCTGTAATTCCCAAAAGAGCGAATAAACACGTTTACACCCAAAACCCTATCATGTTGTTCTTACAAGGCAGCAGAGACGTTACCGGCACCGTAGTATTGACAGGAACAGAGACTGCTGAGATTCGGACTAGTTGGACCGTCTTGAGCCATTCTCATTCATTTATGCATGACGCCAATCACAGAGGCCATTACTGGAAGTGAGGGTTTAAAAACAAGCAAAAAAAGAAAAAGGTCAGTTTTCTCAAAACCTTGTCACTGCAAAAGATGGATGGAGTCGGTCTGGTTGCTGTGGTAACCGGTAACTGGCTATTTGCCAGGATCCTTAATGATTTTCCATCAGTTGCTGCACCAAGTGGAGCGGTGAAACCTTTACTGGTTTGTCAATTCAGACAAGCTTCATGGTAGATTGTGTGAGAATCCCACAAGATCATCACACACACACACACACACACACACGCACACACACACACACACACACACGGTAACTGCACAGTGGGATGTGACGCTGAACCAAGAACAGAGAAAATGCAAACACACACACACACGCACACACACAGCATCACCTGACCCTCTCTCACTTCCTCAGCCTTTTTTACCTTTTATTTTTACTTCCTGTCCAACAACATCAGAATCCCGTGGATTCTGCTCAACCATCTCTAAGCTCTTCTTTCTCTTATCTGCTGTTGCATACATGTGTTACCAAGCATGCACGGCTTTATGTGGCTTGTACTCTCAGCGTGTGCTTCAGATTGTAGGCACAGGCATTAGTGAAGGTTTATAGTAAACTACTCTGCTCTTAAATGAAATAAAGGACTACGAGGAAGACAGAGGACTAAAAGAATCCTGCAACAAGCGAATGTAGAGTGTCAGTCTTACTTTTCTTTCAGTCTACTGAATTTTTATTTGTCTTTTCCTGTAAAAACACTGAACTCTATACAAATTAACCACGTCAACTTGCTGATGTTAGTTGCGACATCCAACCACGTCTGTAGTGAAGCGCAGAGTTGCTAACTACTGGACTTGATGGTTCCCACTCTTCCACCCTCTTCCTCCTCCTCCTCCTCCTCTCCTTCTGGTCTGGAATAATATGTTCAGACTCTTCCCACTGTTTGCCTACTAAATCAGCCCTTGTGGTTTTACAGCAGAGGATTTACCATGCTCCACTTTCACAGAAACTGGACCTTTACTGAATTTAGGAAACGCAAAATGTGTAAATTAAATGCAACTGTCATTTCGTGGTGGTTTTCTTCTTAATGATCCAGAAGTCTTTTTATACCCTCTGATTGTTTCCCAAAAGTGTCTTCTTATTTGTCTTCACTTCTAATCAGTTCACTACTGGAGTGTTTTAAGTGAACAAAAAAGCAATCAAAGTCCAACACATTTCAATTTAAAACACTTTTTGTTTTTGGGAGGGCGGGGGGAGTTTCCTTTCTGTTGAGTAGACACTTAAGCGGTCCATCCCTAAACATCTGTTCAGACAGAGTGAAAAAGAATCCAAAGAAAGAAAACTCAAACTCTTAAGAAGCTCAAAACTATTGATTAAAACCTCTTTAAAAGAAGACACGTTATTGCAGTACTCCTGCTGAGTGTATTGTTGTTGACATCGATCAGCCTGTGTTTACTTCACTCTCTCCTTTCTTGTCCATCATTATAATCCCCCCATCATCTTTTCCTGAGCTTTAACTTCTCAGTGACAAAGATGGATTGTGTGAATGGACGGCATTTGAAATATGATATTCAACCAAATACTGCACCAGGCAGTCAGGCTGATATTTTTGATTATTACGATTTGATATATTGTTCACCTATGATGGAAAGCATGAAGAAATTAGGGATGGTTTCAAATGTTTGCACAACACTTTACATCATAGTGCAACTTTGCCTAAATAGTGAGTCAGTAAATGTCTTCTAATGCAAAAGCAGCACTTTGTCCAGTTTTGAAATGGATAAAACTGGATCCTGAAAAGCGAAATAAAAAGAGATCTCATTTAGCGTTCCACCTTAAAGAACATTTCTTCTTACGTAAAGTGCATTTGTCCTGACATGAAAAAAAAAAAAAAAAAGAACTGAAGGTCATCTGTGGCATCAGGGGAGATGAACTCTTAGTGTTTTTGTGATAATTTAAGTTGTACCCTTCAAGCAACCTTTTCTGACCGTGAAAGAGCAGCGAGCAAAGTGTCTGCAATTGTTGACCCCACTGTGGGCATGCACTTGTGTCACACAGAGCTTATGAAGCCCTCTGAAGGCATTTCGAGGCATTTGACTATGATGACGCCGTAAACAGCACCACGGAGTGCGTCCACTGCTGCCTCTAAAGCTGAGGCGCACAGCGGCAAACGCTAACACACTTTGACTCCTCGAGCTCTTCGTCAGGAGTTCTCCTCCCTTAATTTCCTCTCCTGAATCCACTCTATAATATTCCCTCTTCTCCACATCGACCACGTGCTTCTCCTGCCTGCCCCCCACCCCGCCCCACCCGCCAACAAGAATATCATCACTTGACTTTAGAGCTCAGCAGCACCGCAGCACCGTAACCATAGAAACAGAGGAACAACAGCTTATTGGATGTTGCTGGTGTCTCGGAGGCGTGTCCTCTCGGCCACCCTCTCTCCCTCCACGCAGAGGTTTTTGCTGTCTCCGCTTAATCCATGAGACGAGAACATGATACTGAATATAAATCACTCGGCTAAACCGACACATACCAGAGGGGAAAGATCTGTTGTTATAATCATAATGTGTGGTTCATTAGAGCAGCAAGACACAGGACTGAAGCTCCCAGGCAACCGGCTTCCTCCGTCATTCAGACAACTTTATTAGTCTTAATGTGGGAAATGTATCTGTATCCTTCCAGTTCTTACATCTAGATAAATCTGAAAGGGATCAAAAAAAGTATTTCAATGCTTCTTCTATTTTCTTTTTTGACATGCTTAAATGTTTCAGATCAATTTTTTTTATATGATAAAGAAAACATGATGGTTTCATTTACTATGAAAGGAAAACTAATATTCAAACCGATAATAATAACTGCTTGAGCCACACATAGTCGAATAATAAGTAAAGCCAAAAACAAACACATCTTTATATGTTTGGCCTTTCATCCGCACAGAACTGTTCATGAACACCAAAGTGGAGATTTGAGGAAATCCTGTGTTGTTTTTGCATTTTGTACATCAGAAAAGTTTCAGGGTCCAATGCATCGCGTTCTGTAACGAATGATGCAGTACCAGTAATGTCACAGAGTGACCATTGTTACTGGGTGGGCCATGCAGTGGAAGGAAAATGGCTATCAGAGAGGTGGTGATTTTTACATTGATTCAGACACTTTTTGCTTGTTTGTTTTTATAAGCCCAACTGCTCCAATGTACTGAAGTGCAAAGGAGAAAGATGATTGGAGGTCAGCTGTTTCACAACGACTCTCCCTCCCAATGAAGAGGCACAATGGCTTTCCATGCTGCTGTTGCCGGTTTTGGAGCAAATCTGGACAAACTGCTGGCAGTCCTGGTTGTTTTGAATGATTCTGATTGGCTGACAATGTTTTTAGCTTTGCAGTGCACCGTCCATTATGCATTTGGCACATTTGCAACACTGATCAGAGACATATTTATGATGGTTTGTGTAGATGAAAACATTTCTGAAAACACAATTTTATTTTTTTTAAATGATGTGGGAGAGATATTCGTTTTTATAAAGAGCCAGCTACATGTGTACATGTTCCAAGAAGACTCTGGTTGATTCACTCTTCTTTGCAGAATAGTTTTAATTCAGGTATTTTGGAGTGATTTTAAAACATTAATTTTTTAAACATTAAGGTGATGTCTCAGTCTCTCAAATGGGTTTAACTCCAGACTTTGACTATGCTGGTATGTTTCTTGTCACTGATCTGATAAGCAAAGCTTTTGAAAAGGCGACTTCAGTGTGGCAATTGCTAAAACCAACCTAAAAAATATACCAAATTAAAATCACACTATTTACAATGATATAATAAAGTTACAAGAAGCAATATATTTCAAAAGAAAAGAAACACAGAGCCACTTCTGGTATTATATTAAAGTTTACTTGATAATCTGAAACATTTTAGTGTGACAAATCAGCAGAGAAATATATATATTTTTTACATCACTGCATACAATACTATCAAAAAGTTAGCTAATAAAATTAATAAAAATAATAAAACTCTTATTGTGTTTTATTTGTCAGCACTTTCCCAGGATCCCACAGAAGATAAAGAGCCATTTCTTTCAATGCCACATCCTGCAGAAAGCCACGTCTGTCAATGTCAGACCTGAATCACTTTAATGGGAGGATGCATGCAGTGCTCATCGGAACAGACCTGTAAGTAACTTCTGAGTGAACACAAAGCACTGGACAAAATGATCTTCAGGTCCTCACTGAGCCGGAGCAGCATACACAAACTCCTTTTTGTCAATCAGAGTTAATTTCTAAGCCACTTTGCATGCAGAGCCACGGTAACGCAGAGTGCTTATGGACCGCATACTGAACTCAAATATAAAACGAATAGACAATCCAGACAGCAAAGCAATGACAAGGAAAGTTTTGAGTTCATTTAAAGTTATAATTCATGAAACATATTCTGTGGTAATGAATTTGAATGCAAAATCCAGTCACTTGCTAAACATTTTAAATAAACTCTGTGTTTACAGATCCTTTCTATACACATTCCCAGTGTGTTGAAGAATCACATCAACCATTTCAACTAAAGCCAGAGTCAAACATTAATGAGATGCAAGGTCAAATTCAGTGAGCAAACTGAGTCATTTGGAAGCACAAGCAATTAAACATAGCATTCAACATTTGTCTGTTGTTTTGTCAAGGTTTCTTGAGGACAATATGCAGAAGGGAAAAGGAATTAGAGGCACCTCAATGTAACTAGGGGCAACTGAAAAAGGATATGTGGGAAAGTGTTGACATGGTGAAGAAACGGATTGAGTTTGTCGACTCAATCTTTGGGATTGTTTGTTTCTGAAGTGATGTGAGATATAAGACAGTGGCAAGGATGGAAAAGCTCTCACTGCTGCTTCTGGGGATTGGAGAGAGAGAATAGCAGATCAGACTGGATCTAAATGAGCAAAGAAGGAAAGAAAGAAAGAAAAAAGTAAAGAAAGAAATGCTGCTTTGTGAATTTGTACTTCTCTGAACAGAGATCACCATTGCACTCTGGATCTTCAAAAGCCTTATCGAGTAGACACATACTTTATCAAGTATGTGTCTACTTGTTTGAGTATGCAAACAAAACAAGTAGACACATTTGGATTGCAATTTCTTGTTTAGCTGAATCGGCAACACCTGAGTATGAAAAAAGAGAAAACAGGCTAATGGTCACTTTCAGGTTTTCAGATGCTCTGAGGCAAAAACTCTTCTCAAGGCAGTCCAAGATTTAGTGTGTGCAGTAGGTAACTTATTTTTTTTTTCCCACATGAATTATCTGATATAAGATTTAGTTGTTAAGAATGACCTGACACCGACTTTACCACCGACTCTCATAGGCATGTTTATGTGTGAGAAACACCGTATGAGACGAGGGGGAAAAAAGAAAAGAAATCCAAACTTAAGCCTCAGCTGCTTGGCACTTCTGATTGTAATCAACTGTGTGGCTCAAAAACAAGGCGCAAATCCACTGAGGATACAGCTGCAATGACACCAACAGCTGAGTCAGGCTTCCAGTCAAGTGCTGCCAACTGGATTTGGCAGGAGAGACCAGCAAACACAAAGTGAGAGTGAGACTCAGTCTGAGGTCACGATAAGTTAAGATCTACTCAGGTGGGTGAAAGTGTTGCCTGGTCCACATCAGATGCATCACAACCTAACAAACCTTCTGCTAGGGGTGAATTTGGGATCCTTTTTTTTTTCAAACTGGTGGATGGAAAATGTTTAGCATTCACTTGTAACACATTACTGCCCAATCAGAATTGTTTAAAACTTTTAAAAAAAAGTCTAATATCAATGTTTCCTTCACTAGTTTCCCAGCTATGTTTTCTACAACAAATTTAATTAAAAAGTTATTTGTTTCAGTTTTAGAAAACTCTCCAAACATCCATCCATTAGCTACACCCGGTCAAATTCATGTTCATTACACATATATTCTTGAAAATGCACACATTATTTTAGGATACGAAATAATCAAATGTTGTTCTAATGTTTATTTTTGTTTTTATTTTTTTTTAAGACAAAATACATCTTAAAAAGCTTCAGCCTTCATTGGGTTTCCAGCAATGGCATTTAAGCTTTAAAATTGTTAACAAACATAAACCCCGTTTTGACTCTTTCACATGTCTGCAGCACAAGAATCCCCCAAACTTGTGTTGAAACTGTGAAAACGTTTGGGGATAGAAAAATAAATAAATAAAACTTTGCAGGAAATCTTTAAAAGCAGGGAGACAGAAAGATGAAGTAAACTTTATGTTAATAAATATATATTTAGGTTACTATCCATTTGTATTTGTTCTGATTAGTTTAAGAAATTGAGAAAGATATGTAATTTATTGGAAATTGAAATTCTGATTGCTTTAAAAATAGGCAAATTAGATTTATAGCAATCAAGATTTCCTAAAATTAAAATAATTTAAAAAAAAAAGCATACAACACGTTCTTCAGTAATTGTGGGATTTGAAAATATAGCTTTCACTTAAGAGTAAAAATGGACATGGAAAGACTAATTTCTTCTTGCTTAATGTTTTAAGAACTAAAATATTGCTGATTATTGTATTATTCAATACCTGAAGATAAATTCAGCTAGAGAATTAGGATATTAAGGTAACTACATTTACCTTCTGTTGCAGAAAGACAGTCACCGCCTATTTGCAAAGATCCATTAATTTACTATCTTTTAAAGAGGATTGTTCTTAAGGTTTCAAAATTAAAAACAAACTGTTGTATTAATCTCTTTATATCTAAATATGATTAGCTCATCAAACCCTTAGCTTCTATTCTGAGAGCTCTCCTGGGAAAATCTCTTTACAGCCCCGAATCTCTGAAAATCATTATAGTAAACAAAAGAAAACACTGAACTGTCATTCAGGAGGAGGCGGCTAAAAAACACAACGAAAAGTCCTCTGAGAATGACTGCCACCACAAGCTTCTGATCCTTCTAATTTCTATCTAGTTTTTAAACCACAAACGCCAGAGCTCCCTGAAACGGATGAGTCCCTGATAAGTCACCTCCTTCTTACCGAACTGGGCGGTGGCAGTGGAAGCGTCGCTGCCCGTGATTTTAGCAGAAAAGAGAGAACATGGGGCGGCAATTAGAGGACGGATTCAGCTGCTTCTATTTCCAAGCACGACATTCCCACTACAGAGTGAAGACGACTAAATGGTGACGACACAAAGGAGGCGTCTGGCATCTGGTGGTTTGTAAGGCTTTTAATTAAAGCTGCAGAATTTACAGCCAACACCGAGTGCGCTTTAATCATTTCACCAGGCCTTTATGTGTGGTATATTCTCAAAAGAAATACCCGCAGTGATTTTCAGATCAATTAGGAAAACACTCATCCGGTGTCACCGAGTGCCTCTGACCTCGCTCGTACAAACATCAGCTGGAGTGTTTACGCCGCATCCGAGCCGGCGGCTGATTCGTTTCCACGCCGGCAAACGTCTTTTGTTTTGGCCTGAACTCCTCGCCAGCCAGTTTCCGGGTAATGTTCTCACTTACATATCAGTCGGGCGCTGTAGCCTGCAGTGAGAGCGGTTCATGTGAAATGACCTTACGCTGGGTTTGAAGAGAGAGGAAGAGACATGCAGCAGCACCCGGCTCGCCCCTCGCTGCCTTTGCTCATCAGCAATAAAACCACAGCTATAAAGGCCAGCTGTCTTTTAACGTATCAAAGCCTCGCATTCACTGCTTGACAGATGTGGGCATAATAATAATAATAAAAAAAAACACACATCAGTTTCTACCTGTGAAGCAGAAGAGTGACTGAGTTTTGTTCAAATCTACACCATTTATCGCACCAAAACATCCATCAAACCCTCTCAGACCAGTCAAGCATTGTAATCAACCTTTCTGCTGATCACTGAACCGTGAACAGGCCAATACAGCGACATGTCTTCCTAATAAAACCTTGCTGTGCAGAGTTAGAAAAAAGAAAAAAAAAACTGAAATGTCAGAGGATAAAACGAGGTGGTGTGCAGAGATGAAGATAATTTTCCCATTGTGCCAGGCTGATTCCACCTTCCCACCAATGCAAAATATTTTGCAGGTTTCCTGTAAAGCTTTGATAAAAACTTTTATAAATGAGAGAGAGAGAGAGAAAAAAAACATCATTTCAATTTTCAGTTTTTGTGTTATGGTGTATTTATGCATCACCTAAGCAAAATCAGCTGGCTCCTTAAAGATGCTTCAGAAATTAACTTTGCTTTCTAATTCCACAGTTTCCTCTTTGCTTTACTTCAGATTTTAAATAAGAGAAGCCCTCCCATCTCACTTATATATACAAGTACATATGGATAGTATATATGTAATATAAGTATAATATATTAAATTCTTCCATTGAACTGAAATATCATTGTGAAAAGATCAGCCTAAATAAGTAGCATGTAGCCATGACCGGCGTACTGCAGCGTTACCTTTCAGGAAAACGAATATGCAGAAGCTGCTGCTGCTGTTCCAGGTAAACACAGATGTGAAAAAAACATGCAACTTGACAGACTGAAACAACAAACTCCTTAATGAGTATGGAAGTGCTTTCAACAAGCATGTCGGACATCAAGTGTATAAAGACAAGTATTTATGCAGTGTGAAGCTAACAATGACCCTCGTTAGCTCAACTAAAGTAGTTTAAAGACACACTGCAGTGTAATTATTCTCCACTCTGGGAGGCAGATTGTCTTCCACGTGCTTAACAGCAATAAGTAGAAGTCCACACCAAAAATAAGACTTTATGTTCTTATCAAATTATCTATTATTATCTTTTTACATCAAAATATTATGTTTCAGCCAAAACAGCAGCTGAATAGTTACTCTTTTTATTTTTTTTAAATGTGAAGCTATTCCACAGCAGCATCTTTGAATGTTCAACCATTTAATATGTATAAAAAAACAAGATTACACTGATTGCCCAATTTAAAAAAAAGCCCCGTAAGTAATGTTCAAATTAGATTTGAGGCTTGCTTTACTAGTTCTTTAAGGACTTTCTACACTTTTTTCCCCATCCAAGTCTTACATCACCAAGTGCAAAGCAAAGTGCTGAATACAGTTGTGTAAAGTACGTGATTAACAGATAATGCTTCTCAGTTGAGCTAGCCAATGAACGAGTCTATCTTTGGTGGTTCCCAGGAAAACAACAATTACCCGACTGTATCGTATTGATTTAAAAGAGATAATTGTGTGAGGCTGTTCTTAAGATTTTCACTTAAAAAAAGAAAAACACTTAATGCTGCAGCAAACCCAACATATTTTGAACAGTTTTATGATTGAACGTTTGTAGGAACCTTTTGGGTTTGTCCCTTTTCATCTCTGATTGCACACAAAACAAAGTCCATAAAGAAATGGATGGCTGAGTTTGGTGCAGAAGAACTTCACTGACCTGCTCATATTCCTGATCTCAATCAGAGCAGGACTTTCAAACCAGGTCTTCTTACCCAACATCAGTGTCTGATCTCACAATCGAGCTTCTGGAAGAATGACCAATAGATGCTATGAGCACCTCTTCTAAAGCTTGGGAAGTGCAGTCATTATAACTGCAAAGAGTGGGATGATAGCACACAGATTAAGATTAAGACGTCAGTCAAGATCTTTGCAGATTCCTCAATGAAAGTGGTGCATCACAAATCTAAATTCACAGCATACTGTCACACAACTCCATTGCAGATTAAGCTGTTTCTACATATAAAGAGTGAAGTCCAATTTCAAGGAATCAGATCAGTAAGTGGGATCAGGAAGAGGAAACATAACAAAGAACTAAATGTGTGATTTGACTCTATTATTGCAGACGGTGTTGGTTTGTTTTATCTCCGGAACAGGAAAGTCGGAACCATACGCTGCAATTATGTTTAAGCAGAAAAGCTTAATATGAAACCACTGCCATCTAACCAAATGCAAAAAAAAACAAAAAAACAACAACAACAAAGAAAATAAACAACCAACCACTTTAATCATGTTTTAATGTGTTATTTAGGCTGTTTTGCTAACGCTAATGACACAGGACAAGTTGGTATGCGAACGTTTAAAATAGCAGCTCACCCAGAAACATCAATTAGAGGGAACATACTGTGTGTATGAGCAGCGACTCAAACGGCTAACCATCATACTACAGTGATAATTACGCAGCAACGCCCAAGAACATTATGAAGAGGCCCTCTGGGCACACTTGGCTTTGTGTAGCCACAGTAATCCACAGAGTGCATTCATCATTTCATTGCTGAAAGCTCAAATATCGATGAGCAGAAATGCTGACTTAACATTTGCCGAAGATTACCAACACGGCCGATCACAAACTCTGAAAGCCGACAGTAAATACAGCTCCGGTGTTATCATGCAAGTTAACACACCTCTAAAGAGCACGGCTGAAACAGGATGAACCTCATCAGAGCAGCAGTCTGTGATTACATGCCAGATCAGTAGATATCGATTGCTTCCACACTGAGCAGAAAAGGAAGTAAAATGTGTGAGGAAACCGAAAACCTCTGAAAACTCTGCTGATCCGAGGCAGGAAAACTGTGAGAAACAGCGGTCTGCAATCACGCTGATATTTCAGACCCTTAAAAAAACAAACAACAACAACAAAAAAAAAAAACAGCACAGACACGTCCTCCTCAGAGTTAAACTGGATTGAAACGGAGCAGCCGCAGCTCCTGTGAGAGCAGAACTTTGGTTTTGAACAAATCGTTGCCACGAGAAGACAATCGGTTTGAGAAGAAGTCATGTTTGCTGCCTGAGTCTCCTTTTTAACACTTATCTGACAGAGGAACAGATTTTAAAACGTTTCTGCAGGTTTAAAAGTAACAGGTAAACACTGCAGTCAACTTTTTATGTTTGGACGAACATTAGCCGATCCATAATCACTCTGGAAATGTCTAATTCCTAATTAGTGAAGGATAATAATAATAATAATAAAAAAAAAACAACAAAGACTAAAGTTAAAGCTTAACTTTCTAACAGAAAAAAAAACCAAAAAAAAAAAAACCGCCTGTATGTTCATGTGTAAACTGGGGGAAAAGTCTCGGAAGCTGAAGATTCATTTCTCCTGTTTCACGTCTCTGACTTCTAAGCGAACCCATAACTCCTGTCGCCCCCTCAATCACTCATCCAGAGAGCTAACCAACCAGTCAGCCTCCCTTAGACGCATGCGGTCGTGATCTGCAAGAGAATAGTAGGATTAAATCTTTCTTACATGTCTGCACAGAACGTCACGGCCGACCGAGTCGGAAGAACAGAATCACCGGTTCACTAGAGGCTGAACACAAGACTGGAGAGATTTCGTAACGTAACCGGAATCATTGTGGATCAATCCAGAGCAAGCGATGCGCGACAGAAACAAACTTTTCAACTGAAAATCAGGTTTTAGTCAACAATACAAACTGCTGCTGCGGCCGGATGAAACAACTGTGGACTTAGTTCACAAATGCGACTGTTTAAAATATCTTTGGTGTGTGTGTGTGTGTGTGTGTGTGTGTGTGTGTGTGCGTGTGTGTGTGTGTTTTAAAAAACCCAAACACTTCAGAATAAACCCAAAACTCAGCTCCGCGACACAACTGTTGAGATAAAGTAGTGAGTTATACCTGCAGAGATTTTTTCCTTTATAATTTAGCATCATATGTTTGCAAACAAATTGAATTTGGTAGGATTTAATATAGAGGACGCCTCTAATTGATGAACACAGATGAAAATGCACTGGGGTATAAATTTACTTGGTTTTAAGTCAACAACTTATGCTACAAGTTTTGAGTGTAGTGCCAGACTAAGCTAGAATATGTTTCCACTGTAACATACTGCTTCAGTCTGAGTCATTGCTGTTTTTCATTGTGATTACAGCAATTTCAAGAAAAGTTATGGTTACTTCTCCCTTTCTCTTTCAGGTTTTATTTTACCTCATTAACGTGTGGATGAATGTTTTGTGTTTTTGTTTGTTTGCTTGCGGTGCGGTCAGCTCTTTTATGTGGAGTCAGCCTTTAGTTTTACTGCTCGATCCCTGCAGTTGTGCACCGTTTGCCCTCTCGTTTTTTTAATTTCACGGCTGTCTGATTAACTTTCAAGGACATTTCTGCCCCAGCTAATTTCCATCCCACCACAATGTTGCCAGCAAAAATACCTGGGAAAGAATATTACTGAATCCATCAGGTAAATGTCAGCCATCACAGCGTTGCATCTAGTATTTTAATCTCTTTATCACTCACTTGGAGTGAATAATTCGCTGGGTCGCAGCGGCACCGGCAAGGCAACACATCCCACCTATCCTTCATTTCATTACAAACCTTTAACACATAGAAATAGGCTGCATAAAATTACAAATTACATGATTCATTTGTGTCATGCATGCACGCAGAAATGAGAAGCAGAATATTTATGAGTTATAAAGATTTTTCCTCCACAATTGATGGCTTTCATAAAAAAGAAAATCCAACTGAAAATTAACAGTTTCTTCTCACTTTTGATTAGGCAATTAAATAAAGTTTAATCTCTAGGAGGTCTTTCTTCTACAGGGTGATAAATTGTTTTATAGCACTGCGGTCTCAACCACATAAAAAGCAGAAGAGCACAGCTCCACACTGGGAATTGAGCATTGCGCAACGGACCAGCAACTTGAAACTCCCTCAATTTATCAAAGTGGCCCCACAAATCAATGTGGATTACTTTGCTAGAAAGCATTGCCCATGTGGCAGAGCGCTCCCATTACCACATAACAATATTGGCCTTTTGGGAGGCCATGGTAATTTTGTCTGTTGATCAAATCACAGGCAAACATAACATCCCCGAGTCTTCGTTCGAGCGTTAACTCAACACAGGAAAGGTAAAAAAAAAAATAAAAATCATCTCCACGTTGGCCTTATTGCGCAAACAACCTACACAGACAAACCTTTACCTGTTCACAGACGGCTAAATCAACCTCTGAGCAGAACAAACATGCTCTGATCACATCACTATGGAGGTCAGGCTGGACTCAGGCAGCATATTGCCAAATAATACAGGGATTATGCCTGTAATCCCAAATGGGGAACATGTCCACATGAGCAGCAGGTGTCACCTTGCCTCATGTCAGAAGAGCAACGACGAGAGCAGAGAGCTTCACCTTAAACCACATGAAGGACTCGCATGGCTTATCAGGCAAATTTCAGCACGTGGAGCCAAAATAAATTCTGCAAATGTTATTGTATTATTTGGTTGAAAGAAAAAAAAGATAAATAAATAAAATAACAAGCCTGTTTGTAGTCATGACTCACCAGCTGATAATAACTAGGAGAAAACTCACTGAAATACACAAAAAGGCCTCAAATTAAAGATCTGCCGCCTCTGCAGTCACTGTGGATAAGAACCTTTTACTCTTTTAGGGAGTTTATAAGAGGTTTGTTGTCACTACATTAAATCAGTGTGATGGGAAAAAAAAAAAAAAAAACTTCTAGGTTTTTTATGAATCTTATTGATTTTATTTGTATTGTTTATGTTAATTTGCAAATCTTGACTCATTTAAAAAGCTTTGTTGGCTTTTTCTTTAAACTTGCCATAGTTTTCCTGCTCTTGACAAAAGTGCTGGTAGCAACAATAAACACTGAAAAAAAGAAAAACTTCTTTATAAATTTAAAAAAATAATAATTGGCCTTGTGAAAATTGGCACAGAGCTACAACAACCTCTGACGATGACATTTAATTCAGGTGGATATTATGGTGAGGTGAGAAAATCCACCACCAGCAGCATCAAAACAACACAAAAAACTAATTAAAAGAAAATAGGATTTGCATTTTTTTTTTCTCCATTATTAAAAGTTTCTTGATTCTTCTGTTGCCTACCAAGTCCCGCCCGTTTCTAGGAGATAGTTTCTTACAACCGCAAGATGCTACTGGAGATGTATCAAATTGGCCTCTTAACTTTCAACATAAAAGAAGTGAGATTCACATTTGGTATTGTGACTATAAGGTATGAAAAAATATTACTCTGAGTGTTATTTTGGGACGGTTGATTCTGTTAATTTTCCCGAAAGCTTGTTGTTGAACAATGTGAAAATACTGCAACACTGCATTAATCGGCCTACGTAGTAGGCTGTAGTAAAACTCGTTAGACTGAAACTCTGATTCGTGATACCTTATTGTCTCATGGATCAGGTAATAGATGTGAGATGGGAAGGTTGAAAACAGCTTAGACCAGGTGGGCTTTGAGCGAAGGCTGGCTGAAGAAAGAAAAAAAAAAAAAAACGCTGAAAAAACATTTATCTGTCACAAAATTGAATCTGTCTCCCGGCTAATGCCATAAAACAAGACCCACCATTTGTGGAAAATATAAGCCATCGCTCAAAACTGTGGTAGAGGCTGCTTTTATCATCATGGCTAAATAATTACATCAGGTTGTGTCTTTTTGAGTACGTGGTGCTCTGGCTCCTCCTGACAGTGTGACATTTTGATCAAATCCCAGCTCATCACAGTTCAAAAGGACCGCTACCTGTCCATGATTGAAGCTCACAGCCCTGCTGTTGTCTCAGGAGTCCAGATGTTCAAAGACAGTTTCTTTGAACATCCATTTGTGTGTTGGCCACACACAAATGGACAAAGTCTGCTTTCATGTGCTCAGATCAACTTATTCACACTTTGCTGTGGATGCTCTAAAGGAACATACAGTCATTACATAATGTGTTGTCCACAACTTAAAAAGTCTAATATTTAACCTTCTGACCCCATGAACTGACAGATTTCCGAGTTATTGTAAAACGGTGAGATTTTAAATAAACATGACATCCAGGTTTAATTTTAAACTACTATATAGAATTGCACTCAATTTTCAAACGGATCAATCCTGATTTGTGACCAGCTGGTTACAATTTCAAAAATCCTACTGAGCAATACCAGGTTGCACTGAAAAAAAAAAAAATCTCTCTGGTTACGGACACACCAAAAAATACAAGTGACAAAATAGTGAAAACAGAGGGAAGTTGCAAAGTGAAAATAAATTTTCAACTATTTTCTATAATATGCTGGAACTGGTCTGGAGTTCATGCCAGGTGAACGTTTATGAGAAAGATTGAGACTTTCAGCAGATAACAGGACGGATGACAATTTTACACCAAACTTCTGGTGTTTTATTATTATTGAGCTTACAGACTCAGCACAAATCTTGGATTGTCTCAGACAAATTAAAATTTAATCTAAAAAATAAATATAATATAATAAAAAACTCTGAAATTAAACTGCTTGTCTTCCCAGCCAAACTGAACATATACCACAATATCTGCATCAAAACTGAATCCTTATGTCTTGCTCCACAAAAGTGGACAAGCAGACCTTTAAAGTCTGATTGTCCTGCTTTGCTTTGTGAAATGTAAAGAAGAATCTGACTGCACATCACCCAACACACTCACCAGCTCCTGGTGCAGTTTATGATCATCTACTGACTTGATGAAACCCTTAGCTGTCTACATCAAATTCAATTCACTGACGTTGGCCTACAAAGCGTTTAATGGAGTGGCTTCCATCTACTTGAATGCTCTTACAATGGCTAATGTTACGACTTGGTCTCTTCAGTCAACAGGGAATTGTTGGCTAACAATGTTTACACCAAGCTCAGGACAATCCAGACTCGTTTCACTCATCGTTCCCTGATGGTGGAATAAACTACTGAGTACCACTGGAGCATCCTTGGCAACCTCGAAGAGACTCTTAAGGACCGAATTCTTCAGCTAGATCCCCAAACAAGCACCTACGTTATACTTTACTACTTCTGTCTTTCTAATGACTTGTTTCTTTTATATTTTTAGCACTTACGTGCTCCAGTAAAAGTGTTGCTCTGGACAAAGTGTTGCTTGTATCTAAAACCACTGCTGTGTGCAGAAAACAAACCCCTGGTTCTAGAAGCCATTACCCTTCTTGTGAAAATGGTGAGACAGTATAGAAAAAGCTGGAGTCCATAAAAAAAAAAAAAAATCACAGAAAGCCTTCAAAAATACTGCCTAGACATTACTCCATACCACTGTCAAAAATGATTAGAACTCATTCAAAGCAAATACGAAGAAACACAGGATGGCGCAAGACCTTCATGGACTGATTGTTCAGCAAGAGGATGCACATCAGTAGGATGGAGTGTTTCTCCACTAAAGAAATATCTCTCAGTTTTATCAGCGAACAGGATGTAGAGGGCATATAAGAGAACTGAAAAACAGTGAGTCATAGCAAAGATGGTGCAGAATAAAGACAAGGCTTCACACTTATTATCCTGTCCAGACAAACCATCTTCAGGACCCTGGAAAAAAAAAGAAAAAAAAGAGAGAGATTCAGTGTGCGGCCCTCCACACACTAAAACGCACAAACACACCCACACACAGACAAACTAGGCTTGTCAAAACAGAGTTTTGTGCCACCCGGTTCCAGCTAATGAGAGGAATCCAGAAGCATGCGATGTGGTCAGACTCATTACTCCACTGAGCTGCAGCTGCGACTCACTTCCACCAAAAACATTTCTGCCTCTCTCTCGATCTTTGCTCCGCTAACACAAGTTGCTCTTCTGCGAGCGCCTTGTTGTTCTGTTGCTTTCATATTTCCTGCTCACTCTCCTGCAGCCTCGTTGTGATTTTGTCGGTGACGATCCTCTTGTCGTTCTGATCTTCATGAGCCACAAGCTCCTTCTTTAACCCTAATCTCCTCTATGCAGATAACAGAGAATAAATCGACACGCATGCATCCCTCTTCTGTCTCACACCACATTCAACAGCTGGAAACAAGTAACTATCTGCTGCTGTGGCCACAATAACCACTCTTAAATACGGAAAAGTCACCTGGGGCAACAACACAGCTTCTGGGTCTGTAGTAGTTATTTGTTCTAGTTTGAAAAGGTGACTTATCGTGGAATAAAAAGTTTTTTTATTTTTGTCTGTTCTACTATATTTGTTAGAGTAACACCAGCAAAAACTCAGAAGAAATAAGAAAAGACTGTATATGTGTGTGTGGTTGTAGAGCAGGTGCCAGATGGGTCTCCCAATAGCCTCCAGGTCCAGAATTTAATTCCTGACCTTGAGACATTTACTGCATGTCTTCTACCTGATCACAGTCATTAAAGCATCATAACATGTTTTAAAAATGGACTGCATAAACTCACTATCAGAATGCAACAAATTGCTTGGTCATATTGGCATCTCTATCTGCCTGGAGTTTGTTTGACTTCTTATTCAGGATGGGGTTTGTTCAGCTCTAAATTATATTTAAGTGAAGTTGCTGAAGCTTAATTCACAAACATATTTTGTATAAAGCTGCACACTGAACTGAAGTGCAAATATCATTGCAATATGTGTAATGTGATAATTAAATATTGGATGCAATATTTAGTTGCCTATAATAATTCAGGTATGCATAAAATGTGTGATTGCCAAAGATTTGGCCACTGCCCTTTATTTCCATATCTGATAGAAAACTCAGTTCTGAGCTCAAGGTAAGTATTGGAAACAGTGGAAACATTGGAAAGAATTTAATATCGAGGAAAAGCCAGGTTAATTTATTTTATCAACAATAATAATAATAATATTGCAAATCTTTAGTTTCCTAATAATATGCAGCACTCATTTTAAGCTGTTTTGACTTTTGTGCGTCTCATCCACAGAAAATGTTGCCTGCCACACTGGGATGTCACATCTTTTCATGAAATGTTCACATTCTGAACAAACAAGATCATGTGGAGGTGCTTTGTGACTAATTCAACCTAGTTTTGCAATTTTGTAAAACTGTAAATGGAGGAGAAATTGAAAGTTTCCATGTTTTTGCTTAGGAAATTAAACAACAATTAGTAAAATAAACTAAGCCGCTGCTAACAGTCAACTAATTGTTTCAGCTGTAAATTGCAAACAGATTTGGTTTTCTTAAGCAGAAGGATTCCTGGCTCAGGTCCTTGCTTACTAAGCACAGTTGGACTGTACAGAAAAAAAAAGCTCATAGGCAGCATATTTTTAGGTTTCGCACTGCAGTGCTGTGATATTGATAGACTCTGAGCAGAAGGAGGAGTCAGTTTTTAAACTACAAATGCTTTGCTATAGGTTTAAGAAGAGATATAGGCCCAATTTAAAAATAAAACTACGACACATAGAGGCAAGAAAATGCTCGAAATTCTGAAAAGGCTTTGGTTACGGATGAAAAAAAAGAGAACATTTTAGGTTGAAATAGATTCTGAACTTCGCCTTTAGAGCTTGTCAGAAAGGAACACCCTCTCCATCCCTCGTCAAAAAACAGAAAAATTCAATCTCAGAGGGGCTCACACTCCAACAGCCACAGCATCTACAGAGACATAACCACCAGGGACCGAAACGGTTAGGAAGTCAGATCAAAAAGAGGAATATTATGAGAGCGTAGCTGAGGGATGAGGCATGCAAACTGAGCTGAAGCCATGCCAAGAGAAACACTCCGAGCTGCAGAGGAGGAGAGAGCTGAAATATCAACCTGAGGGAGGAGATCCTGGCCCAGGGGGGCAGCTGGCCCGCTTGGAGCTGAGCAAACACCTCCATACCAGCTATTCCCTGCAGCATAGGATAAATGTCTGTACACATTCACTGTCGATTTTACTACAGATTTAATCGGTTTGGTTCTTTATTTTATCACCAATTAAAAAAAAACACAGCAATAAAAAGAAAGAATACATCAACTAGCGAATTAGGAGGAAAAACAGCAACTAACAAGCCACTTTCCCTCAGGGCTGTTTGAGATAAATTAGCATTTAGTACGAATCCTTCTAGCAAAACACAGGAAGAAAATAATGATTCCTCTAAAAATCTGAGATGTGCTTTCAGGATGAAGAAAACCAGCAGATACTAACAGATGCAGAAAACAAAACAATCTCGCCCCACATGTCTTTTCTGTAAAGTTTTCACTTCAATGAATTGCACACTGGAGGTATGTAGATTTAACCCCTTTCTCAATCAACTTTACTGCTTTAACTCAAACTGACTCTCAGACTAAACATCCAGTGATTAACTTATTGGCCTGTCTTGGTTCAGCTCGCCCTGTCTCTGAGGATGAAACAACGGAGGAGCAGGAAACCTCAAGGAAATACATCACTCAGGTTATTAACATGAAGAATTGCTTTAAGATGATGCTGCTGGACTCCACTGGGAGGTCGCGGTGACTACATTATGCGTTGGGTGACAAGTCTGATCAGTGCCAGATGCTGAATGATGTGTTTCGCTCCTTGTGTGTCTCTCTGTGTGTGTATAGNGAAAAGGAATTAGAGGCACCTCAATGTAACTAGGGGCAACTGAAAAAGGATATGTGGGAAAGTGTTGACATGGTGAAGAAACGGATTGAGTTTGTCGACTCAATCTTTGGGATTGTTTGTTTCTGAAGTGATGTGAGATATAAGACGGTGGCAAGGATGGAAAAGCTCTCACTGCTGCTTCTGGGGATTGGAGAGAGAGAATAGCAGATCAGACTGGATCTAAATGAGCAAAGAAGGAAAGAAAGAAAGAAAAAAGTAAAGAAAGAAATGCTGCTTTGTGAATTTGTACTTCTCTGAACAGAGATCACCATCGCACTCTGGATCTTCAAAAGCCTTATCGAGTAGACACATACTTTATCAAGTATGTGTCTACTTGTTTGAGTATGCAAACAAAACAAGTAGACACATTTGGATTGCAATTTCTTGTTTAGCTGAATCGGCAACACCTGAGTATGAAAAAAGAGAAAACAGGCTAATGGTCACTTTCAGGTTTTCAGATGCTCTGAGGCAAAAACTCTTCTCAAGGCAGTCCAAGATTTAGTGTGTGCAGTAGGTAACTTATTTTTTTTTTCCCACATGAATTATCTGATATAAGATTTAGTTGTTAAGAATGACCTGACACCGACTTTACCACCGACTCTCATAGGCATGTTTATGTGTGAGAAACACCGTATGAGACGAGGGGGAAAAAAGAAAAGAAATCCAAACTTAAGCCTCAGCTGCTTGGCACTTCTGATTGTAATCAACTGTGTGGCTCAAAAACAAGGCGCAAATCCACTGAGGATACAGCTGCAATGACACCAACAGCTGAGTCAGGCTTCCAGTCAAGTGCTGCCAACTGGATTTGGCAGGAGAGACCAGCAAACACAAAGTGAGAGTGAGACTCAGTCTGAGGTCACGATAAGTTAAGATCTACTCAGGTGGGTGAAAGTGTTGCCTGGTCCACATCAGATGCATCACAACCTAACAAACCTTCTGCTAGGGGTGAATTTGGGATCCTTTTTTTTTTCAAACTGGTGGATGGAAAATGTTTAGCATTCACTTGTAACACATTACTGCCCAATCAGAATTGTTTAAAACTTTTAAAAAAAAGTCTAATATCAATGTTTCCTTCACTAGTTTCCCAGCTATGTTTTCTACAACAAATTTAATTAAAAAGTTATTTGTTTCAGTTTTAGAAAACTCTCCAAACATCCATCCATTAGCTACACCCGGTCAAATTCATGTTCATTACACATATATTCTTGAAAATGCACACATTATTTTAGGATACGAAATAATCAAATGTTGTTCTAATGTTTATTTTTGTTTTTATTTTTTTTTAAGACAAAATACATCTTAAAAAGCTTCAGCCTTCATTGGGTTTCCAGCAATGGCATTTAAGCTTTAAAATTGTTAACAAACATAAACCCCGTTTTGACTCTTTCACATGTCTGCAGCACAAGAATCCCCCAAACTTGTGTTGAAACTGTGAAAACGTTTGGGGATAGAAAAATAAATAAATAAAACTTTGCAGGAAATCTTTAAAAGCAGGGAGACAGAAAGATGAAGTAAACTTTATGTTAATAAATATATATTTAGGTTACTATCCATTTGTATTTGTTCTGATTAGTTTAAGAAATTGAGAAAGATATGTAATTTATTGGAAATTGAAATTCTGATTGCTTTAAAAATAGGCAAATTAGATTTATAGCAATCAAGATTTCCTAAAATTAAAATAATTTAAAAAAAAAAGCATACAACACGTTCTTCAGTAATTGTGGGATTTGAAAATATAGCTTTCACTTAAGAGTAAAAATGGACATGGAAAGACTAATTTCTTCTTGCTTAATGTTTTAAGAACTAAAATATTGCTGATTATTGTATTATTCAATACCTGAAGATAAATTCAGCTAGAGAATTAGGATATTAAGGTAACTACATTTACCTTCTGTTGCAGAAAGACAGTCACCGCCTATTTGCAAAGATCCATTAATTTACTATCTTTTAAAGAGGATTGTTCTTAAGGTTTCAAAATTAAAAACAAACTGTTGTATTAATCTCTTTATATCTAAATATGATTAGCTCATCAAACCCTTAGCTTCTATTCTGAGAGCTCTCCTGGGAAAATCTCTTTACAGCCCCGAATCTCTGAAAATCATTATAGTAAACAAAAGAAAACACTGAACTGTCATTCAGGAGGAGGCGGCTAAAAAACACAACGAAAAGTCCTCTGAGAATGACTGCCACCACAAGCTTCTGATCCTTCTAATTTCTATCTAGTTTTTAAACCACAAACGCCAGAGCTCCCTGAAACGGATGAGTCCCTGATAAGTCACCTCCTTCTTACCGAACTGGGCGGTGGCAGTGGAAGCGTCGCTGCCCGTGATTTTAGCAGAAAAGAGAGAACATGGGGCGGCAATTAGAGGACGGATTCAGCTGCTTCTATTTCCAAGCACGACATTCCCACTACAGAGTGAAGACGACTAAATGGTGACGACACAAAGGAGGCGTCTGGCATCTGGTGGTTTGTAAGGCTTTTAATTAAAGCTGCAGAATTTACAGCCAACACCGAGTGCGCTTTAATCATTTCACCAGGCCTTTATGTGTGGTATATTCTCAAAAGAAATACCCGCAGTGATTTTCAGATCAATTAGGAAAACACTCATCCGGTGTCACCGAGTGCCTCTGACCTCGCTCGTACAAACATCAGCTGGAGTGTTTACGCCGCATCCGAGCCGGCGGCTGATTCGTTTCCACGCCGGCAAACGTCTTTTGTTTTGGCCTGAACTCCTCGCCAGCCAGTTTCCGGGTAATGTTCTCACTTACATATCAGTCGGGCGCTGTAGCCTGCAGTGAGAGCGGTTCATGTGAAATGACCTTACGCTGGGTTTGAAGAGAGAGGAAGAGACATGCAGCAGCACCCGGCTCGCCCCTCGCTGCCTTTGCTCATCAGCAATAAAACCACAGCTATAAAGGCCAGCTGTCTTTTAACGTATCAAAGCCTCGCATTCACTGCTTGACAGATGTGGGCATAATAATAATAATAAAAAAAAACACACATCAGTTTCTACCTGTGAAGCAGAAGAGTGACTGAGTTTTGTTCAAATCTACACCATTTATCGCACCAAAACATCCATCAAACCCTCTCAGACCAGTCAAGCATTGTAATCAACCTTTCTGCTGATCACTGAACCGTGAACAGGCCAATACAGCGACATGTCTTCCTAATAAAACCTTGCTGTGCAGAGTTAGAAAAAAGAAAAAAAAAACTGAAATGTCAGAGGATAAAACGAGGTGGTGTGCAGAGATGAAGATAATTTTCCCATTGTGCCAGGCTGATTCCACCTTCCCACCAATGCAAAATATTTTGCAGGTTTCCTGTAAAGCTTTGATAAAAACTTTTATAAATGAGAGAGAGAGAGAGAAAAAAAACATCATTTCAATTTTCAGTTTTTGTGTTATGGTGTATTTATGCATCACCTAAGCAAAATCAGCTGGCTCCTTAAAGATGCTTCAGAAATTAACTTTGCTTTCTAATTCCACAGTTTCCTCTTTGCTTTACTTCAGATTTTAAATAAGAGAAGCCCTCCCATCTCACTTATATATACAAGTACATATGGATAGTATATATGTAATATAAGTATAATATATTAAATTCTTCCATTGAACTGAAATATCATTGTGAAAAGATCAGCCTAAATAAGTAGCATGTAGCCATGACCGGCGTACTGCAGCGTTACCTTTCAGGAAAACGAATATGCAGAAGCTGCTGCTGCTGTTCCAGGTAAACACAGATGTGAAAAAAACATGCAACTTGACAGACTGAAACAACAAACTCCTTAATGAGTATGGAAGTGCTTTCAACAAGCATGTCGGACATCAAGTGTATAAAGACAAGTATTTATGCAGTGTGAAGCTAACAATGACCCTCGTTAGCTCAACTAAAGTAGTTTAAAGACACACTGCAGTGTAATTATTCTCCACTCTGGGAGGCAGATTGTCTTCCACGTGCTTAACAGCAATAAGTAGAAGTCCACACCAAAAATAAGACTTTATGTTCTTATCAAATTATCTATTATTATCTTTTTACATCAAAATATTATGTTTCAGCCAAAACAGCAGCTGAATAGTTACTCTTTTTATTTTTTTTAAATGTGAAGCTATTCCACAGCAGCATCTTTGAATGTTCAACCATTTAATATGTATAAAAAAACAAGATTACACTGATTGCCCAATTTAAAAAAAAGCCCCGTAAGTAATGTTCAAATTAGATTTGAGGCTTGCTTTACTAGTTCTTTAAGGACTTTCTACACTTTTTTCCCCATCCAAGTCTTACATCACCAAGTGCAAAGCAAAGTGCTGAATACAGTTGTGTAAAGTACGTGATTAACAGATAATGCTTCTCAGTTGAGCTAGCCAATGAACGAGTCTATCTTTGGTGGTTCCCAGGAAAACAACAATTACCCGACTGTATCGTATTGATTTAAAAGAGATAATTGTGTGAGGCTGTTCTTAAGATTTTCACTTAAAAAAAGAAAAACACTTAATGCTGCAGCAAACCCAACATATTTTGAACAGTTTTATGATTGAACGTTTGTAGGAACCTTTTGGGTTTGTCCCTTTTCATCTCTGACTGCACACAAAACGAAGTCCATAAAGAAATGGATGGCTGAGTTTGATGCAGAAGAACTTCACTGACCTTCATATTCCTGATCTCAATCAGAGCAGGACTTTCAAACCAGGTCTTCTTACCCAGCATCAGTGTCTGATCTCACAATCGAGCTTCTGAAAGAATGACCAATAGATGCTATGAGCACCTCTTCTAAAGCTTGGGAAGTGCAGTCATTATAACTGCAAAGAGTGGGATGATAGCACACAGATTAAGATTAAGACGTCAGTCAAGATCTTTGCAGATTCCTCAATGAAAGTGGTGCATCACAAATCTAAATTCACAGCATACTGTCACACAACTCCATTGCAGATTAAGCTGTTTCTACATATAAAGAGTGAAGTCCAATTTCAAGGAATCAGATCAGTAAGTGGGATCAGGAAGAGGAAACATAACAAAGAACTAAATGTGTGATTTGACTCTATTATTGCAGACGGTGTTGGTTTGTTTTATCTCCGGAACAGGAAAGTCGGAACCATACGCTGCAATTATGTTTAAGCAGAAAAGCTTAATATGAAACCACTGCCATCTAACCAAATGCAAAAAAAAACAAAAAAACAACAACAACAAAGAAAATAAACAACCAACCACTTTAATCATGTTTTAATGTGTTATTTAGGCTGTTTTGCTAACGCTAATGACACAGGACAAGTTGGTATGCGAACGTTTAAAATAGCAGCTCACCCAGAAACATCAATTAGAGGGAACATACTGTGTGTATGAGCAGCGACTCAAACGGCTAACCATCATACTACAGTGATAATTACGCAGCAACGCCCAAGAACATTATGAAGAGGCCCTCTGGGCACACTTGGCTTTGTGTAGCCACAGTAATCCACAGAGTGCATTCATCATTTCATTGCTGAAAGCTCAAATATCGATGAGCAGAAATGCTGACTTAACATTTGCCGAAGATTACCAACACGGCCGATCACAAACTCTGAAAGCCGACAGTAAATACAGCTCCGGTGTTATCATGCAAGTTAACACACCTCTAAAGAGCACGGCTGAAACAGGATGAACCTCATCAGAGCAGCAGTCTGTGATTACATGCCAGATCAGTAGATATCGATTGCTTCCACACTGAGCAGAAAAGGAAGTAAAATGTGTGAGGAAACCGAAAACCTCTGAAAACTCTGCTGATCCGAGGCAGGAAAACTGTGAGAAACAGCGGTCTGCAATCACGCTGATATTTCAGACCCTTAAAAAAACAAACAACAACAACAAAAAAAAAAAACAGCACAGACACGTCCTCCTCAGAGTTAAACTGGATTGAAACGGAGCAGCCGCAGCTCCTGTGAGAGCAGAACTTTGGTTTTGAACAAATCGTTGCCACGAGAAGACAATCGGTTTGAGAAGAAGTCATGTTTGCTGCCTGAGTCTCCTTTTTAACACTTATCTGACAGAGGAACAGATTTTAAAACGTTTCTGCAGGTTTAAAAGTAACAGGTAAACACTGCAGTCAACTTTTTATGTTTGGACGAACATTAGCCGATCCATAATCACTCTGGAAATGTCTAATTCCTAATTAGTGAAGGATAATAATAATAATAATAAAAAAAAAACAACAAAGACTAAAGTTAAAGCTTAACTTTCTAACAGAAAAAAAAACCAAAAAAAAAAAAACCGCCTGTATGTTCATGTGTAAACTGGGGGAAAAGTCTCGGAAGCTGAAGATTCATTTCTCCTGTTTCACGTCTCTGACTTCTAAGCGAACCCATAACTCCTGTCGCCCCCTCAATCACTCATCCAGAGAGCTAACCAACCAGTCAGCCTCCCTTAGACGCATGCGGTCGTGATCTGCAAGAGAATAGTAGGATTAAATCTTTCTTACATGTCTGCACAGAACGTCACGGCCGACCGAGTCGGAAGAACAGAATCACCGGTTCACTAGAGGCTGAACACAAGACTGGAGAGATTTCGTAACGTAACCGGAATCATTGTGGATCAATCCAGAGCAAGCGATGCGCGACAGAAACAAACTTTTCAACTGAAAATCAGGTTTTAGTCAACAATACAAACTGCTGCTGCGGCCGGATGAAACAACTGTGGACTTAGTTCACAAATGCGACTGTTTAAAATATCTTTGGTGTGTGTGTGTGTGTGTGTGTGTGTGTGTGTGTGTGCGTGTGTGTGTGTGTTTTAAAAAACCCAAACACTTCAGAATAAACCCAAAACTCAGCTCCGCGACACAACTGTTGAGATAAAGTAGTGAGTTATACCTGCAGAGATTTTTTCCTTTATAATTTAGCATCATATGTTTGCAAACAAATTGAATTTGGTAGGATTTAATATAGAGGACGCCTCTAATTGATGAACACAGATGAAAATGCACTGGGGTATAAATTTACTTGGTTTTAAGTCAACAACTTATGCTACAAGTTTTGAGTGTAGTGCCAGACTAAGCTAGAATATGTTTCCACTGTAACATACTGCTTCAGTCTGAGTCATTGCTGTTTTTCATTGTGATTACAGCAATTTCAAGAAAAGTTATGGTTACTTCTCCCTTTCTCTTTCAGGTTTTATTTTACCTCATTAACGTGTGGATGAATGTTTTGTGTTTTTGTTTGTTTGCTTGCGGTGCGGTCAGCTCTTTTATGTGGAGTCAGCCTTTAGTTTTACTGCTCGATCCCTGCAGTTGTGCACCGTTTGCCCTCTCGTTTTTTTAATTTCACGGCTGTCTGATTAACTTTCAAGGACATTTCTGCCCCAGCTAATTTCCATCCCACCACAATGTTGCCAGCAAAAATACCTGGGAAAGAATATTACTGAATCCATCAGGTAAATGTCAGCCATCACAGCGTTGCATCTAGTATTTTAATCTCTTTATCACTCACTTGGAGTGAATAATTCGCTGGGTCGCAGCGGCACCGGCAAGGCAACACATCCCACCTATCCTTCATTTCATTACAAACCTTTAACACATAGAAATAGGCTGCATAAAATTACAAATTACATGATTCATTTGTGTCATGCATGCACGCAGAAATGAGAAGCAGAATATTTATGAGTTATAAAGATTTTTCCTCCACAATTGATGGCTTTCATAAAAAAGAAAATCCAACTGAAAATTAACAGTTTCTTCTCACTTTTGATTAGGCAATTAAATAAAGTTTAATCTCTAGGAGGTCTTTCTTCTACAGGGTGATAAATTGTTTTATAGCACTGCGGTCTCAACCACATAAAAAGCAGAAGAGCACAGCTCCACACTGGGAATTGAGCATTGCGCAACGGACCAGCAACTTGAAACTCCCTCAATTTATCAAAGTGGCCCCACAAATCAATGTGGATTACTTTGCTAGAAAGCATTGCCCATGTGGCAGAGCGCTCCCATTACCACATAACAATATTGGCCTTTTGGGAGGCCATGGTAATTTTGTCTGTTGATCAAATCACAGGCAAACATAACATCCCCGAGTCTTCGTTCGAGCGTTAACTCAACACAGGAAAGGTAAAAAAAAAAATAAAAATCATCTCCACGTTGGCCTTATTGCGCAAACAACCTACACAGACAAACCTTTACCTGTTCACAGACGGCTAAATCAACCTCTGAGCAGAACAAACATGCTCTGATCACATCACTATGGAGGTCAGGCTGGACTCAGGCAGCATATTGCCAAATAATACAGGGATTATGCCTGTAATCCCAAATGGGGAACATGTCCACATGAGCAGCAGGTGTCACC
The DNA here is from genome assembly GCF_000485575.1 of Poecilia formosa. Lineage (NCBI taxonomy): Eukaryota > Metazoa > Chordata > Actinopteri > Cyprinodontiformes > Poeciliidae > Poecilia > Poecilia formosa. Next base: position 457,559 of record NW_006800000.1, read on the forward strand.
TTGCCTCATGTCAGAAGAGCAACGACGAGAGCAGAGAGCTTCACCTTAAACCACATGAAGGACTCGCATGGCTTATCAGGCAAATTTCAGCACGTGGAGCCAAAATAAATTCTGCAAATGTTATTGTATTATTTGGTTGAAAGAAAAAAAAGATAAATAAATAAAATAACAAGCCTGTTTGTAGTCATGACTCACCAGCTGATAATAACTAGGAGAAAACTCACTGAAATACACAAAAAGGCCTCAAATTAAAGATCTGCCGCCTCTGCAGTCACTGTGGATAAGAACCTTTTACTCTTTTAGGGAGTTTATAAGAGGTTTGTTGTCACTACATTAAATCAGTGTGATGGGAAAAAAAAAAAAAAAAACTTCTAGGTTTTTTATGAATCTTATTGATTTTATTTGTATTGTTTATGTTAATTTGCAAATCTTGACTCATTTAAAAAGCTTTGTTGGCTTTTTCTTTAAACTTGCCATAGTTTTCCTGCTCTTGACAAAAGTGCTGGTAGCAACAATAAACACTGAAAAAAAGAAAAACTTCTTTATAAATTTAAAAAAATAATAATTGGCCTTGTGAAAATTGGCACAGAGCTACAACAACCTCTGACGATGACATTTAATTCAGGTGGATATTATGGTGAGGTGAGAAAATCCACCACCAGCAGCATCAAAACAACACAAAAAACTAATTAAAAGAAAATAGGATTTGCATTTTTTTTTTCTCCATTATTAAAAGTTTCTTGATTCTTCTGTTGCCTACCAAGTCCCGCCCGTTTCTAGGAGATAGTTTCTTACAACCGCAAGATGCTACTGGAGATGTATCAAATTGGCCTCTTAACTTTCAACATAAAAGAAGTGAGATTCACATTTGGTATTGTGACTATAAGGTATGAAAAAATATTACTCTGAGTGTTATTTTGGGACGGTTGATTCTGTTAATTTTCCCGAAAGCTTGTTGTTGAACAATGTGAAAATACTGCAACACTGCATTAATCGGCCTACGTAGTAGGCTGTAGTAAAACTCGTTAGACTGAAACTCTGATTCGTGATACCTTATTGTCTCATGGATCAGGTAATAGATGTGAGATGGGAAGGTTGAAAACAGCTTAGACCAGGTGGGCTTTGAGCGAAGGCTGGCTGAAGAAAGAAAAAAAAAAAAAAACGCTGAAAAAACATTTATCTGTCACAAAATTGAATCTGTCTCCCGGCTAATGCCATAAAACAAGACCCACCATTTGTGGAAAATATAAGCCATCGCTCAAAACTGTGGTAGAGGCTGCTTTTATCATCATGGCTAAATAATTACATCAGGTTGTGTCTTTTTGAGTACGTGGTGCTCTGGCTCCTCCTGACAGTGTGACATTTTGATCAAATCCCAGCTCATCACAGTTCAAAAGGACCGCTACCTGTCCATGATTGAAGCTCACAGCCCTGCTGTTGTCTCAGGAGTCCAGATGTTCAAAGACAGTTTCTTTGAACATCCATTTGTGTGTTGGCCACACACAAATGGACAAAGTCTGCTTTCATGTGCTCAGATCAACTTATTCACACTTTGCTGTGGATGCTCTAAAGGAACATACAGTCATTACATAATGTGTTGTCCACAACTTAAAAAGTCTAATATTTAACCTTCTGACCCCATGAACTGACAGATTTCCGAGTTATTGTAAAACGGTGAGATTTTAAATAAACATGACATCCAGGTTTAATTTTAAACTACTATATAGAATTGCACTCAATTTTCAAACGGATCAATCCTGATTTGTGACCAGCTGGTTACAATTTCAAAAATCCTACTGAGCAATACCAGGTTGCACTGAAAAAAAAAAAAATCTCTCTGGTTACGGACACACCAAAAAATACAAGTGACAAAATAGTGAAAACAGAGGGAAGTTGCAAAGTGAAAATAAATTTTCAACTATTTTCTATAATATGCTGGAACTGGTCTGGAGTTCATGCCAGGTGAACGTTTATGAGAAAGATTGAGACTTTCAGCAGATAACAGGACGGATGACAATTTTACACCAAACTTCTGGTGTTTTATTATTATTGAGCTTACAGACTCAGCACAAATCTTGGATTGTCTCAGACAAATTAAAATTTAATCTAAAAAATAAATATAATATAATAAAAAACTCTGAAATTAAACTGCTTGTCTTCCCAGCCAAACTGAACATATACCACAATATCTGCATCAAAACTGAATCCTTATGTCTTGCTCCACAAAAGTGGACAAGCAGACCTTTAAAGTCTGATTGTCCTGCTTTGCTTTGTGAAATGTAAAGAAGAATCTGACTGCACATCACCCAACACACTCACCAGCTCCTGGTGCAGTTTATGATCATCTACTGACTTGATGAAACCCTTAGCTGTCTACATCAAATTCAATTCACTGACGTTGGCCTACAAAGCGTTTAATGGAGTGGCTTCCATCTACTTGAATGCTCTTACAATGGCTAATGTTACGACTTGGTCTCTTCAGTCAACAGGGAATTGTTGGCTAACAATGTTTACACCAAGCTCAGGACAATCCAGACTCGTTTCACTCATCGTTCCCTGATGGTGGAATAAACTACTGAGTACCACTGGAGCATCCTTGGCAACCTCGAAGAGACTCTTAAGGACCGAATTCTTCAGCTAGATCCCCAAACAAGCACCTACGTTATACTTTACTACTTCTGTCTTTCTAATGACTTGTTTCTTTTATATTTTTAGCACTTACGTGCTCCAGTAAAAGTGTTGCTCTGGACAAAGTGTTGCTTGTATCTAAAACCACTGCTGTGTGCAGAAAACAAACCCCTGGTTCTAGAAGCCATTACCCTTCTTGTGAAAATGGTGAGACAGTATAGAAAAAGCTGGAGTCCATAAAAAAAAAAAAAAATCACAGAAAGCCTTCAAAAATACTGCCTAGACATTACTCCATACCACTGTCAAAAATGATTAGAACTCATTCAAAGCAAATACGAAGAAACACAGGATGGCGCAAGACCTTCATGGACTGATTGTTCAGCAAGAGGATGCACATCAGTAGGATGGAGTGTTTCTCCACTAAAGAAATATCTCTCAGTTTTATCAGCGAACAGGATGTAGAGGGCATATAAGAGAACTGAAAAACAGTGAGTCATAGCAAAGATGGTGCAGAATAAAGACAAGGCTTCACACTTATTATCCTGTCCAGACAAACCATCTTCAGGACCCTGGAAAAAAAAAGAAAAAAAAGAGAGAGATTCAGTGTGCGGCCCTCCACACACTAAAACGCACAAACACACCCACACACAGACAAACTAGGCTTGTCAAAACAGAGTTTTGTGCCACCCGGTTCCAGCTAATGAGAGGAATCCAGAAGCATGCGATGTGGTCAGACTCATTACTCCACTGAGCTGCAGCTGCGACTCACTTCCACCAAAAACATTTCTGCCTCTCTCTCGATCTTTGCTCCGCTAACACAAGTTGCTCTTCTGCGAGCGCCTTGTTGTTCTGTTGCTTTCATATTTCCTGCTCACTCTCCTGCAGCCTCGTTGTGATTTTGTCGGTGACGATCCTCTTGTCGTTCTGATCTTCATGAGCCACAAGCTCCTTCTTTAACCCTAATCTCCTCTATGCAGATAACAGAGAATAAATCGACACGCATGCATCCCTCTTCTGTCTCACACCACATTCAACAGCTGGAAACAAGTAACTATCTGCTGCTGTGGCCACAATAACCACTCTTAAATACGGAAAAGTCACCTGGGGCAACAACACAGCTTCTGGGTCTGTAGTAGTTATTTGTTCTAGTTTGAAAAGGTGACTTATCGTGGAATAAAAAGTTTTTTTATTTTTGTCTGTTCTACTATATTTGTTAGAGTAACACCAGCAAAAACTCAGAAGAAATAAGAAAAGACTGTATATGTGTGTGTGGTTGTAGAGCAGGTGCCAGATGGGTCTCCCAATAGCCTCCAGGTCCAGAATTTAATTCCCGACCTTGAGACATTTACTGCATGTCTTCTACCTGATCACAGTCATTAAAGCATCATAACATGTTTTAAAAATGGACTGCATAAACTCACTATCAGAATGCACCAAATTGCTTGGTCATATTGGCATCTCTATCTGCCTGGAGTTTGTTTGACTTCTTATTCAGGATGGGGTTTGTTCAGCTCTAAATTATATTTAAGTGAAGTTGCTGAAGCTTAATTCACAAACATATTTTGTATAAAGCTGCACACTGAACTGAAGTGCAAATATCATTGCAATATGTGTAATGTGATAATTAAATATTGGATGCAATATTTAGTTGCCTATAATAATTCAGGTATGCATAAAATGTGTGATTGCCAAAGATTTGGCCACTGCCCTTTATTTCCATATCTGATAGAAAACTCAGTTCTGAGCTCAAGGTAAGTATTGGAAACAGTGGAAACATTGGAAATAATTTAATATCGAGGAAAAGCCAGGTTAATTTATTTTATCAACAATAATAATAATAATATTGCAAATCTTTAGTTTCCTAATAATATGCAGCACTCATTTTAAGCTGTTTTGACTTTTGTGCGTCTCATCCACAGAAAATGTTGCCTGCCACACTGGGATGTCATATCTTTTCATGAAATGTTCACATTCTGAACAAACAAGATCATGTGGAGGTGCTTTGTGACTAATTCAACCTAGTTTTGCAATTTTGTAAAACTGTAAATGGAGGAGAAATTGAAAGTTTCCATGTTTTTGCTTAGGAAATTAAACAACAATAAGTAAAATAAACTAAGTCCCTGCTAACAGTCAGCTAATTGTTTCAGCTGTAAATTGCAAACAGATTTGGTTTTCTTAAGCAGAAGGATTCCTGGCTCAGGTCCTTGCTTACTAAGCACAGTTGGACTGTACAGAAAAAAAAAGCTCATAGGCAGCATATTTTTAGGTTTCGCACTGCAGTGCTGTGATATTGATAGACTCTGAGCAGAAGGAGGAGTCAGTTTTTAAACTACAAATGCTTTGCTATAGGTTTAAGAAGAGATATAGGCCCAATTTAAAAATAAAACTACGACACATAGAGGCAAGAAAATGCTCGAAATTCTGAAAAGGCTTTGGTTACGGATGAAAAAAAAGAGAACATTTTAGGTTGAAATAGATTCTGAACTTCGCCTTTAGAGCTTGTCAGAAAGGAACACCCTCTCCATCCCTCGTCAAAAAACAGAAAAATTCAATCTCAGAGGGGCTCACACTCCAACAGCCACAGCATCTACAGAGACATAACCACCAGGGACCGAAACGGTTAGGAAGTCAGATCAAAAAGAGGAATATTATGAGAGCGTAGCTGAGGGATGAGGCATGCAAACTGAGCTGAAGCCATGCCAAGAGAAACACTCCGAGCTGCAGAGGAGGAGAGAGCTGAAATATCAACCTGAGGGAGGAGATCCTGGCCCAGGGGGGCAGCTGGCCCGCTTCGAGCTGAGCAAACACCTACATACCAGCTACTCCCTGCAGCATAGGATAAATGTCTGTACACATTCACTGTCGATTTTACTACAGATTTAATCGGTTTGGTTCTTTATTTTATCACCAATTAAAAACAAACACAGCAATAAAAAGAAAGAATACATCAACTAGCGAATTAGGAGGAAAAACAGCAACTAACAAGCCACTTTCCCTCAGGGCTGTTTGAGATAAATTAGCATTTAGTACGAATCCTTCTAGCAAAACACAGGAAGAAAATAATGATTCCTCTAAAAATCTGAGATGTGCTTTCAGGATGAAGAAAACCAGCAGATACTAGCAGATGCAGAAAACAAAACAATCTCGCCCCACATGTCTTTTCTGTAAAGCTTTCACTTCAATGAATTGCACACTGGAGGTATGTAGATTTAACCCCTTTCTCAATCAACTTTACTGCTTTAACTCAAACTGACTCTCAGACTAAACATCCAGTGATTAACTTATTGGCCTGTCTTGGTTCAGCTCGCCCTGTCTCTGAGGATGAAACAACGGAGGAGCAGGAAACCTCAAGGAAATACATCACTCAGGTTATTAACATGAAGAATTGCTTTAAGATGATGCTGCTGGACTCCACTGGGAGGTCGCGGTGACTACATTATGCGTTGGGTGACAAGTCTGATCAGTGCCAGATGCTGAATGATGTGTTTCGCTCCTTGTGTGTCTCTCTGTGTGTGTATAGGGGAATTTTTCTGCCATAATCCAAGTGTACACATTTTTAATTTGAAAGCAGGTTTTCATGTCTTTTGTTCTCAAAACCTTTAACACTTTTACTTACATTTTCATTTTGATAGCATATGTTTCTTCTCAAAACTTGTAATGATTGTACTCAAAACTTTTCCTTGCACTCAGATTTAGTCTCTGCTCGGACTCTGCTTGCTTTTGGAAACCCCTTTTGACACAGTCATCTGGCAACCTCTCAGCCTATTGAATGAAAGTATTGTACTGGGTGTGTTTGTTTCCTTCTACTGGGTGTGCCTGTGAGGCTACTATCCACTGTAGCAACCTGTGCTACCCACTGGATGTTAGGGAGAAACAATGACATCTGCTTTCTGCTCCGTAGTACACCAGACATCCGACAGCAGTATGCTACTGATCGCTAACAGCCTTCTGATCTTAGGCAGGAGTTTGTTCACCCAACCAACTCCCTACATCCAGTAGGTGGCGCAAGTTGCTACAATCAATAGTAGCCACACAGGCACATCCACTAGAAGGAAACAAACATACCCAGTACAACACTTTCATTCTACTGGCTGAGAGGTTGCCAGATGACGGTGCCAAAAGGCGTTTCCAAAAGCAAGCAGAGTCCAAGCAGAGACCAAGTCTGAGAGCGAGCAGAAGTTTTGAGTACAAGCATTACAAGTTTTGAGAAGAAAGACATAAAGTCCTTCTTTAAAAAAAAAAATGTAAGGAAAATTATTAAAAGTTTTGAGAACAATAGACATGAAATCCTGCTTTCAGACTGAAAATGTGTGCTCTTGGATTATGGCAGAAAAATTCCCCCATAGTGTGTGTTGTTGTACTGAATGACAAAAGCTCCCTCTGATCTGATGACCTTTTTTATGCCATTACCTGCTGTTACAGGTTTGACCCTTGAACCTGGGCAATTTATCTTAAAGGTCCATGTCTCCAATCCACAGGTTTCACTAGTGATAACACTAACATTTTTTCTACAGTTACAGTTTAGATAAATATTATTAACAAAGTCAGAATGATGATATGATTTGTGCAAAAGAAATTGGTAAGTAGTTTACCTGCTAAACCAACAACTACAAAACAGATGCTAATTTTGGTGTCATACTTTCCACATGAAAGAATTATGACCTGGTTTTAGGCCAGTTTTTCACAATTCATTTAAGCTCCCTAATTAATTTTTAAATTCCCAAAACAGAAGAAAGGTAAAGAAATATTTCATTATCTCTTTCTCGCCAGCTTCCTGATAAATTGAAGCGTCTGTGTCTTTCCAGATAAACAGAAAACCACTTTGATCAGGTGTGATGAAACTTTAATCCTGAGGCCCAACAGTCACATGAATAAAAAGCGATACCCATCCACACACCTGTGACTCCCCCTCCCACATTTATACCCTCACAAAAGCACCACCCCGCACAATCCTGGTTGCTAATCATAGAACAAAGAGAGGCCCCAGTCAGCGGGCTTTTCCATTGATCAGCCACAAAAAGCAACAGGGATGGTCCTCAGTCAGCTTTGTTGCGTCAGGAAGGAGTTAAAGCTCAACTAAAGGTAATGGATAGAAGTCAAACGCATCAACAAAAGCCCAATATGCCTGTCTGATGTCTGCTATCAGACCTTAACACTGATGTCGACCTGTTGCAACATGCTACCGCAAAGCTCTTTATTAAAGATAAACCTCTTTAAACAACTTTGCCCGGGTTACAGTCAGAGGGAGCAAACAGACGTCTGTCTCTTCACAGAGGACTGAAAATCTCCCTTCAAGCTCAAATAAAAGATGGTGATCTTCCTATACAGAGCTATGATATCCTGTTAGGTTTTTCATGAATGGGTTGGTAGAATAAATGCATGCGGGTGTTGAATATTTCCATCCTCTATTCATTGTTCATTGTTTCTATTATCTCCTAATGCATCTTAAAAACGACACGGGAATTCCTACAGTCTTGCTTCGGGTTGTCGTGTGTTGCCTCTTCGTTTTCTCTGAGCTCACTTCAACCTCGTTGGCCTTTTCTATTAGACGGTCTGCATGCAGACACGCTCGCAGTGTGGTTGAAGCTGCTTTGCAAAGACGTGCGGCATCAAGCATTCTGTCTGACACATCCCTGGGTCAGACTAACACCAGAGAACAATGGAGCCAATGGAGAAAAAGAGGAGGATTTATGAGAAAGAAAATCTGCCATGCGTGCCCATAAAAACGGATCATGCATTCAAAACATGGAGCTGTCTACCCCAGCGCATGACCCCCATCTCCCTCTTTGTCTTCGTGGCCACATCTGCAGCCAACAGCGTCAGGTCTGGGAGCGGGTAGAAAAACGGAAAACCTGCAGCTTTCATCACACCTCAGCCACTTTCACACTTCAAAGATCAAAATGGTGCATAATGGCACCTGTTTTTATGGGAAGGTTTTATGTGCTTGCATTCGCTGGTCTTTGAATACAAGAGACTATTTCCCTTAGTGTGTTTGCAGAAATACATCAATGTGCAAAGTGCTGATATTGGTTATATTAGTCTGGTATCTTTAAATATCCCTTCAAATAATAAAAATAACCTACTTTAAATGTATTAAGCCAGGCAAAAGCAGAAAAGGTAACTTTAGGGAATTTTGAGGGCACAGAATTTGACTAAAAGATTTAATCTTTTGTAAAATAATGAATATTGTGAATTTCATTTAGAGTTGGGATCATGTCATATTCATATTCATTTGGGGCTTTCCCCCCCCATGCAAATTCATGAGAGAAAATTCCTGCTTCTCAAATTTGGCCTTTTAAATACCCTAGGATATTCATGAGTTGCCAAAAGCAAAGTCAATCATTAAAATCGGAAAATTCTGCAGTAAAATAATTAATTTATGCTGCTTTGTAAGTTGGGGTTTAAACACTTCACTGAGCATCTCATCGTCAACTGCAACAGTGTAAAACTGGACTGATGCAGCTCAAAGTAATTTCAGAGAAGTGCTTATCCTCCCATCCTCTTAGCCTCTACAATCAGGCCCACTCCGCATCAGAGTCTCACCGCCGTGTTCTGCGTAATGCGGGCTTTGTTTGCTGGAAAATGTCATTCATATTGCACAACAAAAGCCAAGGTGAATGCTGTCAACGTTGTCGGAAAAAAAGTCCAGGCATTTCATCTTTCTGTTCGGTTCAAAAGGAAATGTTCTGCCTGATAAGGTACTGAGCCGTGCTGCTTCCTTGCTGTGTTAATTACAGCATGCGGAGAGACAACGTCTAACAAAAAGAAACATGCAAGCAAAGAACAATAGTTGAGGAAATACACAAAAAATAAAAGTGATACACAAAAAAAAAACAGAGTCTGGAATCATCTGAGCGCCCAAAAGCACAGACCCGGCACAAAGGCAATGAAATGAAGTTGACACCTTGAAATGTTATAGCCCATTTTTGTGTGTGTGTGAAAAGGCAGCTAGGACGCCCTGTTTCTTTCCCCATCATGGTGCTGACTGGTGGCAGTGGAGTGGGGGCAGGATGCACTGGAGGGTCCTCAGAGTAATCAGCAGCAGCAGGCTGAGTGCCTCCTTACTTATTACAGAAAGGTCCAGACGGGGAGTGAATTACAGCAGCTCTGCAACACCTCGGGATGGCCAGAGTGCTGAAAACTACATGACATCACCGCACCTCAACCTCCACTTTAAACACAAGAGGAAAGTCACGGAGAGAGAGAGAGAAACCACAATTAGCTCGAGTAAAGGAAATATGGAAGTAAACAAGAGACACACAACTGATGGCAGCTATTAGCTGATCGGGATGAGATTTAAGACATGGCGGACCAGCCGGGACCCAGACCCGTCTCTGCTGACCACACTCTCCATTTAATCTGGGCTGACAAGATGAGTACAGCAGGCGAGGAACCACGTTCCTCCATTGACAGCTGGGAATAAATGGCAACATCCAAGCAACAAAGGGGGGGGGGTCTTTATGTCAAGTCTTATAATGATTCCTTTCCTGCTCTGCTGGACAAACCTTGTGATCCAGCCAGGTAATGTAAAGGTCTGAGCGAGATACAATAAAAAAAAAAAAAACAAATAAAACTGCTGTCCAACAGGGGACAAAGAGTAAAAATGATCAACTCTGACTCTCCTCTAAAAATGATTGTTTGAAGTCCCCGCCCCCTCCCCAATTCCCAGTAATACTTTGTGAGGCTCATATTTAAATTGTTGATATAAATAAAAGCATAAAGGTTTGAGAGTCAAACCCTGAGAGCATTACGATTGTTCGGTTTCACCTCAGCTGGTGCAGCGCTTACTGAGAAAATTTAATGACGTCTGTTTAAATGGGATTTTCAAAAATAGCTCAAAGCCTAAAGAGTTATAATATATTTTTTATCAGCTTGATTACTGTGAGTTCTAATGTAGCGGATGAAGGTTCAAATGTGAAAAAAAAAAAGATAATTAAATTTCTACATATATAATGTAGTCATTTCCAAGCAGCGATATGTAACTTTTATATAAAGAAAATGTTTTTTACATGTTTGTTTCAATTGTCACTGTGTCATGACGGCATTGTATGGGCCAGTGCTTCTATTGCCTTCTGCAGAAATACACTGTTTGGCTTGATCAGACATAACCAATCAAAGGAGGACGGTGCTGTCAATCACCCTTGTGTACGCTGCTCAGGGTGTGGTGGAGAAACAACATGTAGTGACAGGAAATCTGTTTATGTGGCCATGATAAATAGGCTGAGAATTCATGGCAGGCTGTGTTGTGGAAAACAAGATGTAGCATAGCAGAGAGGGTGTGGGCAGCATGTACAGAAGCTTGATTGACAGCACAGAGACAGTCCTCCTGACTCTGACTGTCTGTTTCTGCCTATAGGAGTCAGAGAACTGGGTGAAGGCAGGGGAGCTTGATTTTTTTCACAGATCATCTGTCTCATGCAACGCTTACATGACATAACTTCACTTTTAACAAATATGTAAAAAAACAAACAAACAAACAAGCATATTTTTATAAAAGTTGCATACCCCAGCGTTAGTGTGTAAGCTCAGAATTACAGTGGGGGGGGAATATTTTATACCAGTGTGTGGAAATTACACGATGACTGCCTTGCTTCAAGTAAGTATACGTTTTATAGAATCCGCTTGACCTACAATGACTTTCAGAGCAATGGTCTTATCTGGGATAACCAGGTGACCTTGTCACCAAGAAGATCTTTGTTGGTCCTAAGAGATAACAACATTGGTGGGTGGATGCTGCTACCAGTACACCATTTTGCTTACCATTCATATTCTGGATGCAGGTTAGTTGATTTCTGATCAAGATGACAAGATGATCAATGAGTATGAATTAATCTATATAATTTACATAACCAGATGAGTATGGTTAATTCAAACTTTTCGCATAGTGATATGTTGCTAAGATAAATGTAATTTTATTTTTCCCCACAAATAAGAATCCCAGTGTCTTACATAATTTGTATGCTCCACTCTTTGTTCTCCATGCGTTTGTATTGTTTGCAGAGACTTTTAAAGAAGAAACATCTCCACTTGGGTACAAATGCAAATCGGTGTTCAAAACAATCTACATCAAAACATGTTTATGACTGTCACAGATTTAGGAAACATCATCAGCTAACATGGCTGCGTCTCCTGAATCTTAACTTTCCTAATAATGAATTAAATTTACTGGTTAATAAGTAGAAGGTGGTAGTTTGTGTATAAGTGATCTACAGCTTGACACTTTATAATCAAAACATGACTTTTATGTGTCAGAGCAACAAGACCCAAATTCATGAAAGGTTACATTTGTCTGTATTTGACTTCCTGGGCATCGGACTACACACACTTACACTGTGTTCTTTCTGCATGAGGCAGACAGAGTAGGTCTTTCTATTAATAACAGGTTTCAAGGTTATGACAGGGTACTTATATTGTATGCTCTTTTCAAACATGACAACCAGCTATTTCCCATCCTGGCAGATGTGAAGTTGCACAATTGAAGCTTTGTGTGTCAGCAACCTGTTGACAGGAACTTTTATTTCCAAGATTAATCCGTCTGTTCTTTGATCATCCGTCCTGTTTTTCAGCAGCTATTTCTTTCCTGCTGGTTCCAAATTTAAAGCATATGATTTAAACCGCTGTAGACATTTAAACTCATATTTAAGTCTTTAAATGGGATGTAGAGGATTCAGAACTATTGACGAGTGTGGCACTTTAAGATGAAAAATGTTCCTCTCAGATCCATATGTATAGATTTTGATCAGTTAAGGCAGAGCACAGTGACATCAACTAGCTCTAAAAATTAGGAGTTTGATTGGAAAGTCACTCGATAAGGTCTCGCACTGACTTGACACCGGGGTGGAACTGCTCCTTCTCAGACTAGAGGCTGACTGAACGCAACGCTAACACTTCTTTCATCTGTCTGCTTTGATGTTCTGAATCATGAGCGACTCTACCGGCGCAGCACTTTTAAAAAATATTATGTCAACTTTCCTGACAAACATGTCCCGATTCCCAACATGAAACAGACAAGAGAGGTTTTTCATGAGAAATCATGACAACTCTCCAAATCCATGCTGTGGATTACACTTATGTGTAAGTGCTAGCATTGTGTCGGTGTGCTTGGTCTTAAGACCTGTTGCCAGGAAACTGCATGGGCCTAATAAGTCAGTTAATTAATGATAATTCACACCAGCTTGCTGGAAAACCAGTGGCTCAGAGGAACATCGCAGATATATGGCCTTTCTTTCTGCACCCAAAACGAGACCTGCAGGTCACGTTTTCCCGTAAAATGTGACCAGAAGGACAGTGTATTAAGTGCACTTTCATCCAAAATAGTTTAATCATTTCAGTGCAATTGCACTAATTTACTTTGAGAATATTTCTTTTCCTGTAGAAAAAAAAAGATAAAAATGCTGAATGAAAATCCTTAGTTGTGACAGCAGAGTGAAAAGGGAGAATTCATAAAATTAATGCTAGCTCCTTTTTACATTGGAAGTTGTATGTTGGATATTGGAATGATGCCATATCCAGTCTGATCATGATCCTGTTTCAGTTGTGAAACCTGCTGGATTTAGTGATTGTTGTGCTCGAACCAGGCAAACGACCAGGCCATGTTTAAAACAAAAACGATTCATGCCTAACACGTGACCAATTTCTGATTTGTTTTAGGCCACTTTCTTATAAAGTGCACATTTTTGCATTGAAAGAGACGGGCAGCAGCAAAAAGAATGAAAAAAAAAGGTGTTTCAGCTGCTACTTCCTGTCACTACATTTATGAAAGTAAAAGTCTTGTTCTTTCAGCATTTAGAAATGTCTTAGCAGGCACCAAACGGCAAAGTTAATCAGAATTCTTGTTGGCAACAATTTCAGAAATGACATGCATGCTTACGGTCACTTTGCAGTTGCCATGTGAAACAAACAACAAAATGAATCTCATCAAAAATCTGAATAGTGTTTTAAAACCTGCAGTGAACCAAATCCATTGATAACATATTTTTCTGCTTTAAATACTGTTCCATCATATTCATTAACAAGGGTTAAAAAGAGAATAATAATTAAGATTGAATAGGAAAGACATGTGTGAATAAATAATGTGTTACAGCAACAGTAACCACGATAAAACATCCCAAACTTTAGTAAATTCGCAAATAATTACACGTATTTGCAAATTAGTACATTACCGGTATTACATTGAATAAACTCGCAGCTAACATGTCATTGTCTCACATACGGGAAAGTTTCCTTCTCGGTTTTACACCGCCTGAACTGAAGGTGAACTGCAAAACTTCCTTTATTATTCAGAGCTGAACAGAAAGGAATCAGAGTCAGGAATATTTTCCTGCAGCTGTGTTTTGGTGACTTGTATAAATTCCCAACATCTCTGCTCTGCCTTGTCGGGGCTCTGAGCTCATCCTTTTCATTTGCCAGTGATCATTCATTCCCAGGGACAAATAATGGAAAGAATAGTCCCTTTGGCCTTGCATCTAGAACATTTTTTCTTCATCTTATCAGTATTTCAGGCGTTACTTCATGCATTTCATTTGAGTTGTGAAGCTAAATCACATATCCTGACAAGAAATGTCATAGTGGCATGGGTGTGAGACAAAGAAGACTTTGAAAGTATCAGCCTTACCAGCAGAAATCCAGAAAGTGCAATGCCAAAAGGACTTCACAAATACGCTGTATTGCGAAAAGTATTCACACAGCTGCCGTTTCTAATGTGATGTTTTCAGATGTAATATTTTCAACTCTTCCAGGAAGACTGTTCACAAGGTTAGTTAACTATCGAATATGTAGTCGCGAGGAAATTTCACAACTAGACTGTGGTATGTGCTGGATTTTATATTATTCGCTACCACAGAAGTTATTGGAAGACCTAAACTCAATGGTTTGGATGGCTGAGCAAATACATCCAGGCAGCAATATGATGTTTTTGTTTGTTTTCTTTTGTAAAAATGGTCAACTGGCATTTCTCACAAGGGGAAAAAATTTAAGCTACCACACCATTTACAAATCCTTCAAACTGTTTTTTCTACCTGTAGCTTTTTGCACAAATAAGGTTCACCAGTGGGATTGTTTGGAACCAAGTGCTCTTCAACGAGGCTGTTTAATAGCACAACACAAAGCAAAGCTTCATTAAACTTGCAATAAGATGGATCATAACGGGATTTATTCTCTATCCAACAACCATCAGGAAACAAAGACATAGTTGACTAACAGATCGCCTAGGCAACCAGTCATGAAATGGCTTTCATTCCGCCGAATTAACTCCAAAATGGGTCTTTGCCAATAACATAATAAGTCCCTGTACACCATTTTTTTTAAAATACACACAGAAGTTCACATACTGGAGAAGATTAGTGCAGAATTTGCTTACGGTTGATGTTGGAAATGGAGCAGAGAAAAGCTCCCTTTAGAAGTAATATCGACAATACTGTCTAAAGCTGCTTGTGCTCAAGCCCAATGTGTAGATTTGAGTATTTAAAGTGCTGCTCTGATAGAAGGTGCACACAAAGAAGCACAGAAAATCAACAATTTCTTCCCTCAAACAACCAGGATGGATTTGGAGTATAAATAAAGGAGAAAATCCTGCTTAAGGCGTTGAGGGAACAGACATAAAATTATCTGAGAACGAATAAGTCTGCACTGCAAAAGATACCTGCTGTAACATCTTCTTAAAAATAGCATACAAAGAAGTAGGGTGCATGTGAGCATTGTTAAATTGGAAGATAAAGTGACATTTCATATGCATTTCGGCTACTTACAGCTACAGAGGCCTTTTGGCCCGCTCTGGAACTCTGGCATCAAATACTGAACAAAACCTGGCAACACAGCAGGAATCTGAGCCAACAGGTAAAGCTGCAGCTGAGCAAGCCCCGTGCAGCCTCCAGCTTTTAGTCCATTGTTGCAGTCCTGCCTCATCTATTCCTCACTCAAATCACAAAGACATAAGGAGCCATAGCAATTAGTCAGGCGTTCCTAAACGTTTTGAGGTATTAGCTGGCTGATAGAAAGAGGAAAGATATTTGTAGGATTAGCGTCGTTTAGCCCTGAAAATTGTACGTGTATTGAGTGCAATATATAATGCTCTCCAAGAAAAGACGCTGAACATCAAAGGTGTGGGGAAAATGCTTTTTTTTTTCTTTTTTTTTATCCTCGATGTGAAAAATCGGGATCTAGGAGGCAGATCCGTAGATGTGCAAAACCATACGCACAGAAACTGTGTGTCCGTGTTTCTAAATGCGCGCAAGTGTGAGCGTTTGATGGAGGAGGAAGAGAACGGCCACGCTGAGCTCAGCAGTCACCGCTCTGTGTAGGAAGTAAAGATTACGCTTTCGCTCTCGCTGCGACTGTGATGAAATCCCACAACGCCAGTCCTCACACTGAGATCCTTAATGACGTCCCACGGTGACTGCAAACACACACGCACACAAACACGCTTATGCATAAGTTACGCGTTTGTTGCCACCGTTCTCACCAGCACAGTTCATCATCATAGCACAAGGTGCAACGTTAAGCGCTAAACTGTCTCATAAAACGCATTCGCTCAGTCATCCCGCTAAGACTTGTCACTGTGCTGCTTCACATGGAGGTCCGGCCTAAATAAAAACCCTAACTAGGTTTTGGCAGTGGTAACAGATAATCCAGGTGAACTGCCTTCTTTTTAATTTCACACGTTCTGCAGCACATTTGCTCACACTGTGAAATGAAATAAGGCAATAGGTCCCCTAAAATTAGAAACAGGCTATCTCCAGAGATTACTAGTGCAATACAACATGAGCCTTTTATATTCGTATGGACTGGTTTTGTTTTGGTAAGATATCAGCAGAGAGTTTCTAATTTCAGCTGATTAAGATGTTTTGGATTTTACTTTTGCACTAAAGCAGTATTCACACCAGACCGCTGATATTTAGGAAATTATTAGAATCTCAGTAGTTTGCAGTTTTGATGTGTAATCTGGGGGAGATTTTTCTGCCCTAGTCACCAGATGGAGAGCTGGTCACATTAGCTGGATGCTGCCACCACTGTGGCCTGTGATAGTTGCTGCTAATGAGGTATTTGTTTTTTGGGGGGGGTTTTTTAGCATTTGACTGTGCAGCTCTGTTCAACAGCACTGTTTTATTTTTCTCAAACATACATATTGCACCACTCTGAAAGGGTCTCTTGATGGTGGAATGACTCGTAAAATATTTTGTTTTCTGAACTGGGTTACAATTTGTTGAAGGGATTTGCATGCACCTGACTCAGAATATTAAAAAAAAAATTCAGGACATTGTAATTTATCTGTTCATTATATATCTGTTTTATAAAAATAATTCCTTTTTTATCATTCAATGAAAATTTTAAAAGCTTTTTCAGCCACCTTGCTCAGTTGGAACCAACACTTCAGACTGAAGCAGTGGCTTCGTTTTGTGCAAACTTGTTATCTTGATTGTTACCTGTAAGCAATAATATTCTTCAAAGCAAGCAAAACCTTTAGATGTATATATGTTACCATGGATTCCAGTGTAACCTTATGTAATCAATACCCTAGTCAGAAAGAGGGGGGGGGGACACCCTGATTGTTAAATTGTGGAGAGCAAACTTAATTGCTCATTGACTGTGGACCTATTTAGTAGTTGAATCTATTAAAAGTACCAAATCAATATGTATCAAATTAGAGGTTCAGAGTCCCAAAACGACTACCAGTTATCAGTGGAAAAACCTGACAGCAGTAGCAGAAGATGAGGTGAGGAAATATGCATCTCTCAAGGCTTGTGTGGAAACTGTTCATCTCCAGATTTCTAGGTCTAATTCTTTCAGTTCTCAAATTTCTCCTCCATGTTTCCGCTTTCCTCGTTTTCTGTCGGCTGCAAGGACCAGAAAAAACAATTTAGAAAAGCGGTTTATGGTCGAAAGAAGCACATATCCGTTGATCAAGACCAAAGTAGATGGCTGCCATAATGTCTGGATTCAGTGAAATGTTCGATTAGGCTTGGTCTAACACTTTTTGTCCGGTAACTGCATGCTTTTATCTTTAGATGGCAATTCTGGATAACACTTTGTTATTTAAGTGACTTAAAAAAAAAAAAAAAAAACTTGGTATTTCAGGTCCCATTGGTTGCAGAATCCCTGAATGTCAGAATGCATCAGATTTCAGTGCCTAAAGATAACACAGAGTAAGACGAAGCACAACAAGCTGACAGATCTTAAACACCCTCTGCACAGGACTTCGGCCAATCGCATCCAAGCACTGATGGAGAATGTTCACTGACCTTTGAACCCTGACCCCTGTGATTACGCACTGTTCCCCTGTAACTATACCCACCCACACATACACTAAGACACAGAGACATTGGTTTCCTTCATTCTCAAACACACACACACATATACACACAGATGGCCCTTGTGGCACAGACCTCCCCTCACCCCTGCACTCATGCCCTACTGCCTCTATAATTAATGGACCAGTCCTGCTCCATGCAGCTCTCTGGCAGAAAATAAAGGATATGTTGGTCAAAAATATTTACAGGACCCAAAAACAGAAATATAAGAAACACAGCAGGATTAACGTATCCTTTCCTCTCATTACCTGTGTGTCTAATAATCTCTCTGCAATTGCTGTCTTTAATCATTCTGAATGCAAACTCCTTTTCCTTGAGAATAAGACTGCCAGCGCAGTTAATATTGCTGACATAACTTAAATATTGTTACCTCCGGTATAATTTTCATTGAATAATCTACTGGATCCCTATGAGATCTGGAGTCAGGATGTGGAAGCTCTGGTTTTTGTTTTGTGTGTGTGTGTGTGTGTGTGTGTGTGTGTTTTTTAGTACTCACAGAAAAACCTGCCCAGAAGGGACATGAGTGCCGCACTCTGGGTGATGTAGTGAGCGCCAGAGCCGCGAAGCTGACCGCCAGGATGAGACTCCCCAGGACCATCTGAGAGACTCCAAGGGCCAGCATGATCCTCGTCCGTGTGCGGTATTCCCTCAGCCGGGACAGGCTGCGGGACAACGACGCCGGGCTAAGAGATCCCGGGCCGCTGATGCCGCTGCTGGCGCCTCGGGGCAGCGCGTTCACCGGCATTGTTTCCAAAAAAAAAAAAAAAAAAAAAAAGCGAGAGAGCGGGGGTCCTAAAACCGGGTAAGACGCACCGTAGACGAGGTGAATAAAGACAATAGCATCCAATAAGAGTGGAAGCGTCGTGTGGCAGACTGGCCTGAGCTGGTGGACGGCGTGGTCAGAGCTTACTGTGGATGCTCTCCATCAATTAAAGATGCTCCGTGTCGCTCCAATTAGAGATGCGCAGCGGCTGAAAGGGGGGGAAAGGTGGACTGGATGAGGCACCAGAGGTTCAGCATTATTTAAGTCGATCATTTAAAAGAAAATAAGCGACCGAAGCCTTCTTTGACTGCTCTGGCAAAGAACCCATTCCACAAAAGTCAAGAAAAAATAAAAAATTAAAAAAAATAAATAAATCCAAAAACGCATTACGCTGCTATCACCCAGCCATGCACCATTGTCACCCTCGCTTTAACTTACAAGCGCAGGAAGAAGACGCGCGATAAATTCATAACATAAACTCAGAGTCCTCGGCCGTTCATTTAAAAGAAGAAGAAGAAGAAGGAAGAAAAAGACAGACAGCCGTCTGAAAACAGGCTGCTTTTGTTTTTCAGTAGGCGCAGGTCTGAAGGAGCCGCGGTGTTCACAGACGACAGCGAAGTCAGCAGCAGCAGCAGCCCGGACAGAAGGTGATCACTGCGTGTTGGATACGAGCCACTGTGCGCGTCTGCATGGCGGCGAGCTGCTCTGCGCTGCGCGGACTGTTTTACTACGACAGGGAAGGAGGGGACAGGCAGCATCGGGAAGGGAAGAAGAAGAAAAAAGAAAAAAAGAAACATTGACTGGTGGTGCCGGAGGNACTTGGTATTTCAGGTCCCATTGGTTGCAGAATCCCTGAATGTCAGAATGCATCAGATTTCAGTGCCTAAAGATAACACAGAGTAAGACGAAGCACAACAAGCTGACAGATCTTAAACACCCTCTGCACAGGACTTCAGCCAATCGTGTCCAAGCACTGATGGAGAATGTTCACTGACCTTTGAACCCTGACCCCTGTGATTACGCACTGTTCCCCTGTAACTATACCCACCCACACATACACTAAGACACAGAGACATTGGTTTCCTTCATTCTCAAACACACACACACACACACACATACACACAGATGGCCCTTGTGGCACAGACCTCCCCTCACCCCTGCACTCATGCCCTACTGCCTCTATAATTAATGGACCAGTCCTGCTCCATGCAGCTCTCTGGCAGAAAATAAAGGATATGTTGGTCAAAAATATTTACAGGACCCAAAAACAGAAATATAAGAAAAACAGCAGGATTAACGTATCCTTTCCTCTCATTACCTGTGTGTCTAATAATCTCTCTGCAATTGCTGTCTTTAATCATTCTGAATGCAAACTCCTTTTCCTTGAGAATAAGACTGCCAGCGCAGTTAATATTGCTGACATAACTTAAATATTGTTACCTCCGGTATAATTTTCATTGAATAATCTACTGGATCCCTATGAGATCTGGAGTCAGGATGTGGAAGCTCTGGTTTTTGTTTTGTGTGTGTGTGTGTGTGTGTGTGTGTGTGTTTTTTAGTACTCACAGAAAAACCTGCCCAGAAGGGACATGAGTGCCGCACTCTGGGTGATGTAGTGAGCGCCAGAGCCGCGAAGCTGACCGCCAGGATGAGACTCCCCAGGACCATCTGAGAGACTCCCAGGGCCAGCATGATCCTCGTCCGTGTGCGGTATTCCCTCAGCCGGGACAGGCTGCGGGACAACGACGCCGGGCTAAGAGATCCCGGGCCGCTGATGCCGCTGCTGGCGCCTCGGGGCAGCGCGTTCACCGGCATTGTTTCCAAAAAAAAAAAAAAAAAAAAAAAGCGAGAGAGCGGGGGTCCTAAAACCGGGTAAGACGCACCGTAGACGAGGTGAATAAAGACAATAGCATCCAATAAGAGTGGAAGCGTCGTGTGGCAGACTGGCCTGAGCTGGTGGACGGCGTGGTCAGAGCTCACTGTGGATGCTCTCCATCAATTAAAGATGCTCCGTGTCGCTCCAATTAGAGATGCGCAGCGGCTGAAAGGGGGGGAAAGGTGGACTGGATGAGGCACCAGAGGTTCAGCATTATTTAAGTCGATCATTTAAAAGAAAATAAGCGACCGAAGCCTTCTTTGACTGCTCTGGCAAAGAACCCATTCCACAAAAGTCAAGAAAAAATAAAAAATTAAAAAAAATAAATAAATCCAAAAACGCATTACGCTGCTATCACCCAGCCATGCACCATTGTCACCCTCGCTTTAACTTACAAGCGCAGGAAGAAGACGCGCGATAAATTCATAACATAAACTCAGAGTCCTCGGCCGTTCATTTAAAAGAAGAAGAAGAAGAAGGAAGAAAAAGACAGACAGCCGTCTGAAAACAGGCTGCTTTTGTTTTTCAGTAGGCGCAGGTCTGAAGGAGCCGCGGTGTTCACAGACGACAGCGAAGTCAGCAGCAGCAGCAGCAGCCCGGACAGAAGGTGATCACTGCGTGTTGGATACGAGCCACTGTGCGCGTCTGCATGGCGGCGAGCTGCTCTGCGCTGCGCGGACTGTTTTACTACGACAGGGAAGGAGGGGACAGGCAGCATCGGGAAGGGAAGAAGAAGAAAAAAGAAAAAAAGAAACATTGACTGGTGGTGCCGGAGGGGATGTGGTGGAGGGTGGAGGGATAGAAATGTTAAGAAATTAAGATAAAAATTCTAATTGTTTTTTTAAAAAATGTACATTTTAACGCGGATTTTGAAGCGAAACAAGTCCTTTAAAATCCAGAATGGGGATAGATTAACCCCAATCACCTCAAACCGTGAGGCAAATTTAAAGAGTTTTTCACCCAAAGCTGTTCTGCATCAAACCTGTACAGTCAGTTATTATCTCAATTCCACTAAAGTAAGCCATTTCCTTACTTTAATATCCCTTTCAGGGAACAGTTGCCCAGTTGGAAGTATAAAGTTGGTTCTCCATGCCATTAAAACACTGGAAAGCTTTGTCAAACATACAAATTAAAAAGAGTGGAGACAATCAACTGTTTCCCAGCCAGCATGCCTAGGTGGGACCCATGTGGGGGAAAGGAGGGCTAATATATGGGTCCCATATGGGTTTGTCCTTGGGTTCCACAATGGCCCCACATGGGTTTGCCCATGTAGGGCCACAGCTCACATGGGCCCTACATGGGCCCTAAATGGACAAACCCATGTGGGGCCATCGTGGAACCCGCGGACAAACCCATATGGGACCCATATAGTCTGCCCTCCTTTTCCCCACATGGGGCCCACCTAGGCATGCTGGCAGGGTTCATGCCAAGACAGGCGACAGCAAATGTAGTATTGGCTCCAAGAGCTTTAATGGAGATCAACAGAGGAAATCAAAAAGAGCTAGACTGAAAATATAGATAGAATGTCAAGAGAGGAACTGTGGTAAATGATAAAATGTGAGGATCGTGCAGAACATGCACTGTGAGTGCTGTGGTGGTGCATCTCATCAATTAGCATGTGTCGTCTGAGTAAAACACGTTTGAAGTAACGGCTGGACCACAGCCTTGCAGCATCATCCGCTGACCAGCCACTGTCAGTTGCTTGGTGGAAAAGTATAAGGGTGATTTCCTGGAATGTATGCTGACTCTGCTAGCTGTAATGCAGACAAAAAGCGTGTGAGTGTGAATGAAAGGAAAGGGGTTGTGAAATATCTGTTAAAACCCCCGTCTGGATACCTGCCAGGTTTCTCACTGCAACATGTCTGTTTCTCTCCTTAACTGGGAAGACCCTGCATCGTCGTCCTGCTTCAGGCCTCTGGTCTAAAATCTCTTCTCTGAGTCTGTTGTGACAATTAAGATTTCTCTTAAATGTGTGAAAATCAATAGTGAGAGCAACTTCTGATATAAAAGTGGATTGAGTTTATTCTTATTATGTAATAACCAACAGGCACTACTTCACATTTGCTCAAGTAAAAGTAAAAAGAAGGTTTCAGAGGATGTATTCAAGTGTGAATAAAAAGTAAATGACAAAAAAAACAAACTAATCAAGTACAGAATAACTGATAATAAAATCTGATTTTATATTTTATATCTGACATTTATTTTTTTAAATGAAAAAAATAAATGTATCTGCAATTTCTGACTAAAATAATACTTAAAATACTACAAATAAATTTGAAATAACACATTCAGGCAGAAGAAACACTTCTTCAAATCAGGATTGGTCCATTTTAAACTTTGCGTAACATTAATACTTCCAGTGCATTAAGTGTATATTAGAACAGGGTAAATACTTTCAGTGACAATATATCACATTTACTGCAGTGGCTTCAAGCTGCATTCCTTGAGAGCCAAAGTCCTGCAACTGTTAGATGTGCCTGTTGTCCCACACTTGAATTACACAGTGAAACTGCCTCACTGCCATGAAGTCAAGGTCGACAGAGCTCGGCTAATGAGTTCATAGTGGAGCCAGGTGTGCAGAAGTGAAGAGACATCAAAAAGTTGCAGGACTCTGGCCCTTGAGGAATGCAGTTCGAGACCTCTGGTTTACTGCATCTAATTGATCTCTAAATGGCACAACAGGATCAGCAGATGGAAAATGACATTAGTCTCACTTTTACATAAACTGGTTAAGAAAAATAAATTTTTGTTCTTTCTTTCTTGAAGTTACTTCCATATTATCCAAAAATCTTGCTCTAGTTACAGTAGGAATAGTTAATATTGCTCAAGTAAAAAGTACAGTATATAAACTAAAGTTTATATTACTTTTAACCCAGGAAAGGATTTAGAACAAACTTAGAATTGTGGAGTACTCACTTTAACCCAGAAAAGGAATTAGATCAGTCAGTCTTTAGCTTATTTTTATCAGAAACTGTAGAGTACCGTACTCACTATTTAGAAATAGAATTAGATACTTAGCAACCCTGTACAGGAACACTTAATTTACATACTTTAGAACAACATTAGATTAGTTCTCTTTCCTCTTTTTTCCTTTGGTTTGTAATTTTGTTTGTATTTCCTTTTAACTCATGTAAAGCACTTTGAACTGCCTTGTTGCTGAAAAT
>NW_006800000.1:481706-605073 GCF_000485575.1 Poecilia formosa
TTTTTTTTAAAGTAACTCAAGTGAATGAAAGAGTAAATGTTAATACCTATCTCTGAACAAATGTAACAAAAACATCAGTATTCTTGTTAGCCTTATGTGATATAGGCTATTGGCATCAATTAACTAGTCATCATCAATTAGCTAATCTGCATTCAATTTACTCAATTTGTCTGGGAAAAAAATGTGCAAAGTTTGTCGCCGTTTCCTGACTCAGGTTAAGCCTGGTAAAAATCAGTTCCTTTTTCGGCTCTGTTATTGATATACGATTGTGGACTATGCTGAGGTTTGAAATTTTACCCAATTACTAATGTTTGCTCGTGACGTAATGCGCCAGTTAGACACTAAGAAGTTTACATAAAATTGCCAGCACTGTAACAGCCATCCTTCTACTGCAAAGAGAGAAATACCGAAATGAACGAGGCATTTGTGACCAACACGGACTGAACAGCTTCGCTGCCATGCTAAACCACTACAAATCTAAAACAACGTAAAAAAAAAATCGACGTCATCGTTCACGACTTCTCATTCTGTTCGCTGATTGGCTCGGTCCAGACTGTGGCGAAAGAGCGATCTGCACCTCTCCCATCAATGACCCGCAGGTGCGAAATCGAAGTTAGCGTCTGTGCGTTTAAAGACGGCTCGGAAAAAAAGCACACGTCCTGGCATGCTAAGATTAAATAGCTATTACGGACAGAAGGCATAACGAAATATTTTTAATTCATTTATATCTTTTTTTGTTGTTCTTTTAGTGCAATCTATTACTCAGATAAATGGAGTTTGAGGTTTTCATAGTCGCTTTTAAATTGAATTATTGAAATAAATTAACTTTGATGATGTCCTAATTCAACTTGAGATGCACCGGTAGGTCATGTATTCTTTGATCATTAACAGGTTATTGTTATATTATGATTCACAGCTGTTGCCCATTTCTAATAATAAATTAGTGGTAGTTTTCTCAGTGTAAGGGAATGTTATAGATCATAGCATTGCGTCTGTAAAATGATCTAAATTCTTATAGCTTTAATCTTCCAATATCTTGTAATCTACCCCATTGCTGAAACACCTCATTATCGATGACCTTGTGCATTAAATTTATTTACAAGTTTCCTGCACCACCTAGCCATAAACTGAGGTAGTGCAGTGGTGAGAGAATGGTAGAAATAAATGTCTAAGCTTAATTAACCTGTCCATATACGTTGCAAAAGTGAGCATTAAGGTGAAAGCTTTACTTTCCAACAACAGATGGGATATTTAGCTTAAGATCCATATTTTTTTTTTCATTGTATTAATTCTAAGCATATGTAATCCCAATAAACCAAATGAAATAACTGGAATAAATTTGCGTTGCAGTAATATTGAAATAGTGTAATAAGAGAAAAATAAAAAGGACACATGTATTTAAAAAGAAAATGTCAATGTAGGGATATAAAAACACCTCCCATGGACTTTATTTTAAAAATGATTTTATTTATTAATACAATGGTAAAAGTGTGTCAAAGAGGAGAAAAAAAAAAGTCAGCCACACGTGAAGAGCTAATATTCAGTTAAAGCTGTGTTATACTAAAAATAAAACTGTATTGGTGTGCCGTACATATTATATTGTCTATTAGTACAAAAATACATTTAAGGGCACACAATATAGCATTCAGTATCACAAATCAGTGAGGGGGACACCATCAGAGCACGTTTTAATGTCTTTTAGTTCAAGTACTTATGAGATCCTCCAATCAGTAAAAAGTACTTTTTCCGTGTCCACAACATTGTGTCAATATATTGGTAGAAAAAGGTTCAATGTATTATTGTTGGTTACAGTTCAAAGGCTTAAGGGTATATCCAGAATAAAAAGAAAACTTGTTCACTTTCTTGTGCTCTTTAATATGTTTTCTCTAAGTTTTATACAAAAAAAAAGAAGACATACAAAAAGTTCATTTACAAAGAAAAGAAACAAGGCAATATGCTAGCTTTATTTACAGCCACTTCTTATTTGTCCTTTTCAGTAATGCATAGCAGATAAAAGAAGAGCTTACCTTTGTTATCTTTTGCCAACTGTTATTGTGTGATAAACCCAAGTTTATTTATACAATGGGTTCACAAAAGAATGGCAAAAACAACTGACATTATACCATAATTTATCATAAGTTATGTTTTCTCTGTATGAAAAGTGAATAATCTGCAGATAAGGCATCACTGCTTATTTGTGTGTGTGAGTGCAAGAGTTACCAGGAAGAAAGAGGAAAGAAATGCCAGGTAGGAACTGAGGAAAGTTACAAAACCTGAGTAAAGGGCATGCATAGATCTCCCTCGGGCTGGAAGGAGAAGACCAAGTGCTCAGGGAGGTGGGGGCAAAAGCCAGGAAGCTACAGGATGTAACAGGAAAAGGAAGAACAAAGGAAGGAGTGAAGGTGTCTTTAAGTGTGCTGCTTCGGTTTATCATCGTTCCCTTCAATGGATTCCTACAAACGTCCCTACATATCTCAAACTTTCAAGAAAGCTACCTCAACCTGTCGATAAGTCTTCATATTCTGCCCCCTGAACTGAAATATAAACTTGGAAATAAACTCCGAAATACAGTTTCAGCAAGTCCTTCTACACATACTATGTGCATATAATAGCATAGACAATTTTCTGAAGCATGTATGCCGCTTTGAAAGCCATCCGTCCGGACACATGAATAAACTCCACTTTATATTTAGTGTTGGTATTTCAGAGATGCATCAGAGGGTTTTACTTCACATCCAAACTTCAAACTGACAGATTTTCAGTCTCGCCTTCATCTGAGTGCGGTAAACAGCACTGACCGGCTCTCCTTCATACTCCACTGTGTGCTGTGTTTGTATGCTCGGACTGCAGCGGTAATGCGTGTACAGTGTGTGTGTGTGTGTTCTAATTCGAGTCCGTCGCCTTCACTTTTCTCCACATTCAGCATTCTGTTCGTCCTTTCTTAAAAGTGGTCAATGAGCACAGAAACGCAGTTGGCTCCCACCAGGTAGTTGGGGTCTCCGGGGAGAGACTTGTTCTGCCAGTTTTTCGGGTCACCTGCAGAGAAAATAAATGGGATGCGTCGGGTGAGTGGTAACAACTGCTGTTTGCGTTAATCTCCGGCTCCAGTGCATAGTCGGAAACATTTTACATAAAACAGAAATTGGTGTAAATTACTTTATAAACAACAATGGATGCAAAATGTGATCATATCCGTTGCAAGTCACATAACTGTGGACATCGGTGGCCTACTTCCAAGTGTAGTGCCACAAGAGGCCAGTAAAAGCTGTTCAGGATTTTTTTTTATTGAAGGTCTCCAACCTCTTGTTGACTGTTAATTAAAATCCAGTCATTGTGAAGACTAAGCATGAGAGCGACTATAAACACGGAGGTCTGTGCTAAAAGGAAGGTTGCAATCAATGATGAACGGATGCAGAACCAGGTCAGTGCAGAAAAGCCTCAGTATGTGACACAATTCATTAACATAAAAAAAGCGTAATTACCGAAGCTCTATGACTCAATTTAATATTGTGATGTTTAATTAAAGCAGGATAAAACAGAAATGTGTTTTCATATCACATGCTACGTGAGCTCCCTCTTGTGGTAGTTTTTTACATAACCAAATTAGACAATGCAAATGGAGCTAAAAATATCTTCATGATTCAGCATCGTCAAAGAGATGCTGCCAACTTGCACATTGTTGTTTTCACATCCTTTTTGGGGTCAGAAATTCATGCGTTGCCATGGGATGCAGAGGGACCTGCTGTACTATTGTGGGCGAATGCAGCTGACTTTGCCGTTTAACAGAAACTGTGAAAAGAGTGCTATGATTTGCATATGCTATTTGTGGAACTTTAAAGTTATTTTTATATAAATCGTAGTAGGACAGCTAAACATCTTCTGAAGAGGTACATAAGTTTATAAAGGCACAGATCTACTAACCTAGAACATTGTGAAAGAGAAACAAACATGTTAAACATCAGATAGTGGGATAATGATGAGCATGAGATACAAACCGCATATAGAAATAACTTCTAGGACCTTTACACAAACGCTTCAGATGTCAAGGTGCCCATAAGGTGCACCGACAGACCTTAAGATGAGACACTGCAAAGTGTGTTTGATCAACTTACTGTGACTCTCAAACCCAAACTGCCCATTAATGAGGCACTTATGGAGCTAAACTGTATCACACTGGTTCAGACTGAAGTGTGAAGTAACCACAGCGAGGCCACTGTGGGCACGAGAAGTAGAGATGAAAGGAGGCAGCCAGACTTGAATAAAAGAGTAGAAGGAGAAAGCAAAGAAGCAAAGTGAGAAGAAAAACCTCAGAAGGGGACAGAAGTAGACTCGAGAGTGGTCTTGCTTTACAATAAGGGGATTACAATGCAGCCCCAATAATCCTCCCCCAATTCCGCAGGACGACAAAGTGAGCTGACATTTCTATCAGAGCCCTCAGTCTCATCGCTAAAATGAGGCTAATTAACAGCTAATCCTGACCACTGCCTAAATCACTGCTGGTTTTGAAGATAGTTTGTGGGAAGGACAAGGTTATGAAAAGATGAAGGACTTTCTGATTGTGTTCTTGTGCTTTTGCTCTTTAGTGCAAATAGACATTCAATTATTTCCTGAAGGCTTAAACTGTCATTTTGCTTTGGAATAACAGAGATGAATATGCAGTAAAATACATGTCGTATATTAGAATGGGAATTGGTGCAATTTCTGGGGTGTTTTGGGCAATAAGAAAACAGACGTGTTTTGTAGGTTTTAGGTGGTTTTCAGGCAAGGCAAACAATTATGGGATACTGCTTGGAAAGTTTATCTAAAAAAACTTTGAAATAAAGTTTGACACTTCGATCTTTGACTGTGGAAATGGGGAACAACCAAAAGGACAGAAGCATCATAGTATAAAACCTTTTTAAATTTGCTCCTGTTTTTAAACTGATCAGCATCTACTTTTTAAAATAGTGTCTTTTTATTTAAATAATTAGCCCCAGGTACACCTTACAATATAAACCCCAGCAGTTTTGCAACATAGGTGAGCTAAAGTGTCAATAAATGGTTGCATTACTTTAAAAATTTCTTTAAAATGTTGCCAATCAGTGGCCAAAAGATACACAATTTTGTTGTCTGCCTTGTGCACTTCCATGTTCAAGGACCTAAAATTAGAGTTGTGGTGCTACATTTCTACACTGTCTTGTCTCAGACATGCTAGATTTCTTTTTTTATTTTCATCCATTTTTTTTTATTGCAACGTAGTGTGAAGCTAGTCACAGGATTCGGATGCAACCAATAAAGTTTAATTTGAATTTTCTAGTTGCCTTCTGGGCGAAATTAAACAGATGAGAGGGAGAAACATTTTCCAGTATAAATATGTGGGAAATTTTTCCATCTATGCAGCAGGCGGAAAGAAAAAAAAGAATCACAAGTGAGCTATGTCGAACTCAATGAAAGAAACTGGGGACCCAGTGCAGCCAATTAATCTGGAGAGCAATATAAATATTGCAGGAATGGTCTTTAAGTAGAATTCTCACACGTTGTTTTGGTCTTAATCTCAGTTCCCTGAAGGTGTTTGTATGCTCTGGTCTTCGGTTAGGTGGTCTTGACCAGGAGTCTAACAAAAACAAATTTAAATACTCATTTGTTTTATTGCACCAAACACGCAAGATCGTGAATTGAGTGTTTACGTCTCAATCAGGCGTTTATCAACCGCAGTGCTAGATTTTTTTTATTTTTTATTTATTCCATCACTGAATTTTCATATCTCTTGGACCAAATATGTCAATGAAATGATAATATTTTAATCTTCAACACTCAGCTATGTGGATGCTAAACATCTGTTTTAAAAATCTACTTGGACCCAAACCTTTCCCCTGCAGTCGAGATGAATTTGGTTTGCCTTTTTTTTTTTTTTTGACATGTCCTGATCCAATTTTACAACTTCAGCTTACACGAAGGGGAGACAACAAAAACTGGCTACAAAAGTATATTTTCTCCTGTCTAAAAGTCAGAGTCAAAAATAACTCTTTGGGAGACAGGAGCTCTAAATTTAGAGACGTGCACCTCGGCATGAAAGCAAGATGTCTTTGTTTATCTTTGGAGTTTATGTGGAATGACAGGTTTTATTGGTTATGACGATGTCGCAGATGCCAGCAGATCTGCAGCAGATCCAGAGCCGTTTGTTCTTCAGGTCAGGATTTGGGTGGCTATGTGAGAAAAATCCCTACTGAGCCGAGAAGCATGCATTACAGTTCCGTCTGACGAAACTCGGTATCGTGCAGCCAAGCATCCAGTGCATGCAAGTTAGGTAAAATGAGATAAAGTTAATATGCCGGAAAAGAAACCAGGAGAGAAATACTGCATTGGTAAAGCAATAAAGCTTGGAACGGAAACCAGTGATACAGCAAATGAAATTGTGTAGGTGAGTTTATCAGCATAAATGATGAAAATGAAATAAACCCAAAGAAATCATTTGTGAAAAAGGCAGATTTATTTATTTTTTTTCCCTCAGATTGATTCTTCTTGATTAAATGTTTAGAAATCTTAAATGTTTGATTTTGGATTAAATAAACGAAGAACCAAGGCCAGGGGAAAAAAAAAAAATGCTGATTTAACAAGTGACTGAAAATGCTGAATTTGTCACACAGCCAGCCCAAACGACCCCGGAAGAGCAGAGAGAGCAAAGCATACCCGACGAGGAGTCGGAGGATTTTAGAGCAAAAGACCAACCATCAGGGGTCATTGACGCACAGTGAGGTAAGCGCAGCTCCACAGGCTTCAAGAACTTGAGGCCGTGAGGTCCACACATCACCAGAGGGCTGAGCAAAGTCTCTCCTGTAAACACAAAACACAGTATTGTTGTGCACTCAGTTAAACAGCAAGCTGTCACTTTTGAATATTTGATCAGAAATTGGTTTTTAATTTCAATTCTGTATTAGTTTTTATGTAAGAAATGTGTTTTATATGAAAAAAAACATCTAAATAGTCCAGATTAGACAAAGGCAATTAATTACATTTACTTTAAATCCGCTTTACTTTAATCTTATTTTGAGATCACAAACCATGAAAATAATTCAACAATGTTATAGCAATTTGTTCCATCTAATTGTAAAGTAGGCATAGTTGAGCGTTCTGCCTGTGAACTAGATACCCAATTCAAAGATTGAGGATTAAATGTGCTTGATTAGTCTTACTGCCGTAAAGTAACTAAACTAGAAAGAGAAAATATATAAAATTAAAAAAAAATTTCTGCAAGCTTTCCATTCCTCTCACTTTACTAAGCAGATTAAATGAGATACACTCCCGTTAAGAAGAGACAATGTGACGCTCTACACGAAACATTTAGCGCTCATTACTCAGCATCCAGCTGCTGGTTGGTAGCTGTTTTTATTTAGCGTCAAACTGTAGCTGTTGTGTCAAACCGGACTTCTGCCTTGAACCCACCTCAGTGACTCATGACTTCAGTAACTTCTATATTTTACTCCATTAGCCAAACCAATCACACAACCTGCTTCCTGATGTCGTGACAATCAGGAGCAGAAGTTCCAACTGTAATTAAATTAAAGTGACAGAATCACCACCCCAGATCTGCAGTCACTATTACACCTGCAGTCTGTCTCAACAGAAGCAGCGATGAGCAGAAACAACTGGTGACTCCCGACTGCGCTCTAGACTCATGTATTCGATACCTCGGACTTTCCCCATCTGTTCTGGGAAATATGATCACGAGGTAATGCAATACATACTATCAAGAAACAACAAGCACTGTGGAGTAGGCAAAAGCTCAGTCCCTGAAGTGTAACTCCAGACCAAACAATGTAAAATAACTTTCTATGATCCACTGATAGTCTACTGTAGTTAAATACTATAACCTGTCAGAGTCGACTGTACCAGACGTGGATCAACAACATAAATAATACAAATATGGTGGAATAAAAGATGTTGGGAGAATAATATGCTAATAAATGCATGCACAAATCAGATATTAGCATTTTTAAAGCTGCAGTATGGAAGCTTCATAATCAACAATGTTCTTTTAAATATTTATTAAAACTGCCACTATGTTCTGACAGAATAACATGAGACATGATAATCTATAAAATAAAATAAAAAACAGAGCTCCTCTGCCTTATCCCTGTGATCCTACTGCCACCTGCAGAAATACACAGCTCGTTCAGAAACAACCAATCAGAGCCAGGAGGAGGGACTTAGTGCTGACAATCAAGCTATTCTTAAAAGAGTACATTAAAATATACAAATACCTTGAAGAACAACAAGAACAACAAGTCTGATACATGTTTGTTTACAGGTGGGAAATGTATGTAAAAAGAGACAAAATACCAGTACATGGCTGTCATTCCTATCATTTTCTCAATTTAAATACGGAACACTGGGGAAAAAAAATAAAACGCAGTCTGTTTTTAACATAAATATTTTTCTACCAATTTCTAAACAAATAAAATCGGATCCAACAATACAACCACCGAATGCTGAGACAAACATCTGTGCACATCTTGCCACAATGGCAAAGTGAAACACAACACCTAAGACAACAAGGAGAAGTGTCTCAACATCCTCCTCCTCCTCGATGAGTTACCTTTCTCCTTGTCGAGCGGCGGCAGGATGCTGTTGTCTCGGCAGACCTTGAAGTAGATCTCCTGCTCCACTCCGTCGGGGATGGCGCCCTGCGGGATAATTATGCTGACCCCTGTTTCGATGGAGCTCAGGACGCCGCCGTTACTGTTGAAGATACCGCGAGCGGTGGCGACCACAGTGTGACCCTCGTCTTCATCCTCGTCGTCTTCAAGGGCGCTCGGGCTGGGAGAGGGACACATTCCCCGTGACTCTCTCTATCTCTCTCTAGAAAATGGCTTTGGTTTCATTTGGACTCAGAGTGGTTCTGTTACCTCACAGGGATGGCCTTGGGAACGGCGTTGACGTTATTCTGCTGGTGTTTGGGGCGGTTATCCACAGTGCGTGGGAAGGTGTCCACGCCGCTGTCGTGGTCCGTGTTCTGAGGCTGCGCGGGGATCTGAGGCTTTACTGCAGTGGAGCTTGGACCCTGAGTCACATAAATCGTTTAAGTCAGAAACACTAAATATGGAAACTTTATTTTCCCATTTCCCAATGAGTTGGAGTCAAGATGAACCAAGAAAATGTACACTAGTATAAACAAACAAATCAACTCAACACAAAAAACTTTGGTAATAAAGAAAAAGTAGCATCTTAAGCAGCAGAACTATTAACTTAATATATTCTTCTAAGCTCTAAATTTAGAAGTGAACCAATTTATATCAGATTTATTTCCTAAAACAGATTTACCTTTGGCGCAATCTCAGGTTTATCGTTTGACAGAAGATTGTGGTTGAATTTCGGGCTGTCGAACATCCGTGCGAAAGGTTTGGCTGAGGTGGTGAAGGGCTTGGGAACGAAGCGGTTAAAGCTAGACGGCGCCCCAGTCGTCTTCGGAGGCTGCTCACTTGTGCCGTTAACAGGAGACTTTTCGGGGAAACTCTTCTGAGGCAGGAAGTTGCTCTGGACAGTGTTTTCTCGGGCTGGAGGCTTGACTGTGGGAGAGCAGTGCAACGCAAAGTCAGTAAAAGAAAGAAAAAAAGATCCACGCTCCGTGATCTATGTATGCATGCAAGTTTCTGCCTTTTGCAAGAAAGTTAGAGATGCATTAACCTTCAGCCGACGGTTTAGGCAGTGTGGCTGGTGGCAGAGAGGGGGTCACCTGAGGAACCGGTTCATACTTTTTCTCCACTGGACTCGGTTTGTCTACGGACTCAGTCCTGTAATATGACAAAGTAAAAAAGTTTAGCTTGAAAGGAGAAATACTGTGTCAGTGAATGAGGAAGGAGCAGGGGCATCACCACTATGTCACGCAATGGGAAAGTTAACTTTGGAACAAGGTTTAGTTGGCATGCACAGTGTGTGGGGAGTTAAGTGTTTCAGCTTTTTCTACATCTAACTGATCGAAGCCAGGCAGGTTAGAAAACAAAGCTGAATATAGAGACAACAGAGTAAAAAAAAACAAAAAACTAATTTCTAATCTGTTGCAAAGGATGCCGATCAGTAAGGCAGCGTTAATGCGTGCGGGTTAAAGCTGGCGTTATCTTTTTGCACTAAACACAAAGCCACTCCACAAACATCACGTCCAAAGCGCACGGAAGTGTCAGCGGGACTGAGGATCACCTGGGGAAGCTGTGAGTTGTTTGTGCTTGTGGCTGGGGTTTGTTAGGGCCCGTCTGAAGTCTGTCAAAGTAGGACAGCTGCTTCCTGTAGTAATCCTCGTCCTCATCAGGATCGTAATGGTTTGAGCGGACAATGTCATCGGCTGCCTTGGACTGCAGCCTCTGGGGCTCTGGAGCTCTGGAGTTGGTTCAATATATAGACTTATCATTTTATCCCCCGTATCTCGTGGTATTTATAGTAATAATGATAACAGTGGCGATAAAAGAAATAATATATTAAATTCTTTGCAGTCCTTTGGTAAGCATGTCACAGCAATCACAGCGCCACA
The DNA here is from genome assembly GCF_000485575.1 of Poecilia formosa. NCBI lineage: Eukaryota > Metazoa > Chordata > Actinopteri > Cyprinodontiformes > Poeciliidae > Poecilia > Poecilia formosa. Next base: position 492,208 of record NW_006800000.1, read on the forward strand.
AATACGGCTCTTAAAATATCTTCAAACTTTTAAATGGGCTGCTTTGGGATGCCGGCTACGTAAAGCAGAGTGATTTTTATTACCAAGCCGTACATAGTAACTACATCTAATCATATTTTAAAATTTATTGATGCTCCCATAAAACAGTGGAGTTGACAGCAAAAACAACAATTATGACAAAGCAGACAGGTTTTTGGGACTCGATGCAATCTGCTGGGTTTCCTCAGAAATGTTTCAAACTATTTTAAATTATTAAATGAGCTTTCCGTACTATTTGATATGATCCATTAGAATGTATGTATGATTGGATTGAATTTTTTATTTTTTTTGCAATTGTGAATTGGCACTATATAAATAAACTGAATCAAATTATCATTGTGACAATAAGTCCAAATTCTTATGATAAAATAATTTTTACAATGACCTTAAAACAATACAATAAATGCCCATCCATTGTTGGGCATTAATGCAGTTTAATGTAAGGCACAAGGTTAAACACTCCAGGAGTAGGGGATATGTTAAAGGGAGCATGAAAGCTGCAATATTAGAGATTTTTTTATTATATGCACGTCAAATTATCTACAGACTTACCTAAAGTTCTTCTCTTGATCCAGGTTGCTCAGAGAATTTGCTTTAGGGATCACACCACCTGCTTTCAGGGGTAAATCAGCTGCCTAAAGAATTAAAACAAACATCCTATCAGTTGGACAACAAGTCCAGATGTTGTCTCAGAATCATAAGTTAAAAGTCATTGAACGCGTTCAGACACTTTTAAAGTGTCTGAAACTCCTTACCCTGTTTCCAGTGGATTCCCCGGCATCTCTGGCGCGATCCACAGACACAGACCGTTTGTTCTCAAACATCTTGACCCTGGTGAGGACCGACTGGGGCCGCATGGCAGGGTCTTCCTCCTGCGGCTCGTCTCTGGAAGGTGCGGGTCTAGCAGCTTCCACAGGGGAAGGCGAGTGCGTCTCGGCTTTAGGAGGAGGCGTAAGGCTGGCTAAAGAGTTTGCAGGAGTCGGGTCGTAGTGCTGAGGTTTGTAGCCTTCCGGCTGCAAGCTGTGTCCTTGGTTGTAGGTGGGTCGCTGGGGGGCGAGTTCTGGGAATCGGCTGGCTGAGGGGTACCCCAGGTGGGAATCCTGGTCGTAGCCGAGGTCAGATCCTTGAGGAGGCGGCGGAAGGTCGTCGTAATGAACCGGGCCCGGACCTGCAGGTTTGCCGTAGCGAGGTCGTACATCGAATCCCTGATGTGGCGGGGGCTCGTCGTAGCGTAGGGGTGGGGTGTACTGCGGATCGGAGCCGTCGCTGTTACGCAGCCGGTAATCGTAACCCTGGGAGTTGGCAGCAGAGGGCGGCTGGCCATAGGGATTCCACTGCTGCTGGTCGTACTGAGGCACGCTGTTCTCATAGAGCGGGATGTGGTCGTTGTTTCTGTACTGCGACTCCGGGTACGCCCCGGCCCCGCTGCTGACGTCATAGCGACTCGGCGGGTGGTCGTAATCCCGGTACGACTGCTGGTCGGGGTGGTACGGCTGCGGAGGGTTGTAATTGACAGCCTTCATGCTGTTAGTGATTCTCCCCGTGTTTTCCATGCCGTACGGATCCTTCTGAAACATCTACCAAACAGATAGAAAAAAGAAAACGTTTGAGAACCCCGCACACACGGGCTTGACCAATGTTAGGCAGTATGTAAAAAAAAAACAAAAAAAAAAACAAAAAAAAAACACATCAACAGTTGAAGGATGAACAAGTGAAAGTCCTTGAAATTACAGAAGAAGAAACAGGAAGGGAAAAGACCTGAAATAGAGACACTGAAAGGGAGGTGTTACTAGTCAGAATACATTTTAGACCATATGGAAATTGCAGTAGAGCTGAAGGTTGCAAAAACAAAGTAAGTCTGTAACGCCAACTTATCGAAAATAACTTAAGAAAGACCACCACATATTTAAAAAAAAACAATGGGATCAACTTTTCTTTCAAAACAAAAGTGACACAAAGTCTCTGCTGTTAACGTATTCCCAGACACGGAGAACAAATGTTTGGTAACCAAGCATGTTTTGGTCGTTCAATCTGAACACATGCAGGAGCACATGTGGAGAAATGTCAAAAAAGAAAAGTTGCCCACTGTCTTGATGGAGTTTAAAAGTAAACTGCCCACGTTAACATTTATAGATACAAGCACATACTTGAATAAACTGAATTTAACAAATAATAAAAAAAAAGACATTCAATTTTAATTTGATTAAATAGCCATAAACTGTCCATCCAGATCGGATAAAGCAGTGGAAAACATACCTGCTGGAAAGTGTATGGCTACTTTTACAAGGAAATAATAATTTAGTCTGCATTGATAAACACAGCAAGAAGATCGAGTTAACACAGAATAAGGCAAACATGTTGCAGCCATGCAAAGAGGATAAGCAACAGTGAGAGCTGCAGAGTTTCTACCGCCCGTCAACACGTAGGCAAATTAACACAGCCACCAGCTCCCAGGCCCACTGTTGTTTACCGGCTTCCACTCTTGCACGCTCACACGCACACGCATCCTTTGTCTCCTCTGGGCAGCACTTTGATCAGCTGACATGCAGGGCAGAAAAGACAGAGCGATAGAGAGAAGCGGGAGGCGGGCAGACAGGCAGCAGCAACACAGGAGGTCAGACCGAGCCGAGGAGAGCCGAGCCAGGTTCGCCAAGCGTCCAGCGGCGGTCAGGTGGATACCTTTGGTTCTGGACCGGCCAGTCCGGACTGTAGAGGCTCTGGGGTGACGCTCTGAGGTGCTAGCTCAGGGGTGGGCCTCCTAAGCGAGCCAGCCTCTTGGCTGGGGCTCTGCTTGCTGTAAGGAGCTGCGGGAACCTCATCAAGGCTCAGAGCCCCTACAGTTTTTACAGTAACGTTGACAGCAGGGGGCACAGCCTCAGCCAGGGGCTCAGGCTGCCTGGGGATGCTAGGCGTGGCCTCTGCTTTCTGTGAAGTGGTTCAGAAATGTTTAATAACACGCGCTGACACGCTACGGTGCAGTTTCAACAAATGCTACAAGCGTCTCAGCCCCCTCTACAATCCTCTGCTCCACATCTAAAAAGGTTAGGAATTAGTAGCAGGACAACGTTTCTTCGTTAAAGGATACTAACTCGATTTTAATTCCGTGGTTACAATACATATTTAAATATATATAGAATAAATATGTGTATAATAAGTAAATATTTCCCCCTTGTCGTGATCATCAACACATCATTCAGATGACAAAACGTTTCTATTTTAGATATACACCTGCCAACTGAGTAGTATTTAATACATTTCACAAGTACAGTGAAGTAACACTGGTATTTCCGTCATGCACATAACACTTTCTGGTGTCATAGATAGAACAAAGTGCACATTGGTGATTACTGGTACACACACTTTTTCAAATAAAGACATGATTTTTCTGTCCCGGTGACATGAGCAACAGTCAGACAGCTGAGGCAGCCCGGAGTGGTACAACAATTCACAACAACAGAACTCGGAAGTTCTTATTTGCAAAAGGAAATCAAAAAAATCCACACTAACGAACATCAAAGACGCGAATAGCTAAAATAAATAGTGTAATAAATATATATATATATATATGTATATGATATTTCTGTATATAATCACAATATATATCTGCCCCCACATCAGTTTCATAATATTGTTTCATAATAGCACACAGAGTGACTGCAGAGGGGAGACGGTGTGTTCAATAGCGCCTCCAGAAAACCCTTCTAACGCACACCACGTCCTCCAGACAACAGGGGAGACGTACGGCTCTCAGAAACGCTACCTGCTGCGGCACTGGGGCTTTGAACCCAGCCGGATCGATGCGGTTCAGCGGGTCCGGCTGCGCCGAGTGAGAGTAGGCCACGTAGCCGGGGGGCTCCTGGATGACCGGCGGCTCCTCGCGGACGGGCTCCGAGGAGCGCGTGATGGCCGGCTCGGCGGGCAGACCCACGTCGTCGTTCAGCGTCTCGTCCAGCTCCTGGTCGGTGTAGGCCCCGCCCTCCGTGTCCGTGTCCTCGTAGTCGGAGGTGTGCCGGCTGTCGGTGCTGTACATGGAATACTCACTGCCCGGCGCCGACAGGTAGGAGAGGCGGTCGTCGTGGAGGTCTAGGTCATCGTCGGTCGCCCCATCAGCCTGAGGGAGTCGGAAATCAAACAGAACGGGTGAGAAACACAAATACTCGCCTTTGGTTCGATGCGGTTGACCATGCCTTACCTTTCCTTCTGACACCCACACCAACTGGTTCTGCTGCTGCTGGATCGTTTCTTTCAGGGCTCCAAACCAACCGTCGTTCATGTTGTTCAGGTTAATGGTTGCTGAAAGGGAAAGACAAAACATGACATCGCTCCAGTTAAGCCTTTAATATCAATCAGGTACATTAAGTGACTTGTGAACATGTTAATATCATTTTAGCTTTCTCACATGCTTGTTCACATTGTAGCCACTTACCTCAATGAATTTACTGGGGGATTTTTTTTTTTTTTTTTTATGATACAAAGTAGCACATAAATGTAAAGTGGAGGACCTTCAAACCAGTAGTGCAACAAGCCTATACAAACAGTCAGTGCTTCACAGAAAATAGTTCAAATCAAAGGATATTCAAATGTTAGAGTGGCCCAGTCAAAGTCCAAACCTAAATCTAATTGACAGTCTGTCAAAAGACTTGAAAATGACTATTTAATGATACTCTCAGTTCATTTAGAACTGAGCTTAAGGTATTTTCTCAAAATAAATGTCATTTTCCTCAATGATGGTAGAGGCAAGAATTATAACAAAAACCTACATTATGCAAATGGGCACTACACTCGTCTAATTGTATTTGTAAAATAAAAAAGTAAAAATAAAAAGAAACACTAAAACAATGCAACATCTCTCTTTTCATTTCAGTTATGTGCTACTTTGTCCTGCAGTTTAAGTGATCAGTGCTTTCACATAATGTCCTAATGCTCTTTTTGTTTTGACAGGACAAAAAGAGGACAGTTCAAGGGGGGTGAATACTATTGCAAGGCATTAATTAACTAAATAAAAATACATTTCTACAATTGTTAAGGATCCCTAATGGTTTTAAGTATATAAACTACAAACAATGTCAAAAAAAAAAAAATCTTCATAATAAGATTTGCTCCTCAGTTTAACGCAGAAGTCAAGGAGCTGCATGTATGGAAGTTTTGTCATATGGCAAAACTAGATAGCATGTAATAAAATAACTAAACTGGGAACTTCGAATTTATTATAGAGAAATTATCCAGTACTGCAGTTTTAAATGAGGTCTGTCTCATTAATGTTTTTCTTCAGCTAAGCCAACATGCAGCCGTCTGCGTGGAACATGAATAAAACAAGACTATGCCATAAGCCCTTATTCATATTTCCATTGCTAACCATTTACTAGGTCAGGTAATGTTTTATATTCCACCCCGCAAGCATCACTGAAACAGCAATGAAACAAGCTACAAATCAGAGACGTGGGAGGTTTCTGCTGTTCAAGCCGTGTGTGGACTCACTGGTGAAGAGGTGGTGGTTGTTCTTCCGTAACTTGAGAGCTCGATCAAAGAGCTTTCTGGCACTCTTTCTGGAATCGGGGCAGAGCCGTGTCCTCATGTTCTTGACCCCCTGTTTGGTGTCTGGGTTTAGAAACACAACAATGGGATACCACTGAGCGTAGTTCAGACGGTCCACAGCGTTGGGGGTGATGTCCAGCACCGCGTGCTTGTCCTTCAGGTGCAGAAAACAGAATTTATCACTTTGACTGCAAATATGTTCAGCAATTGTTGAGCAAAAGTAGACGCAAAGCAAGGCGGTTGCGCTGCATTTAGCCGAGTGGGTTCATACCACCAGAGGGCAACGTCGAGCTATAAAAATACTATTACGTCTCACTTCCACATTAAAACATCTCTAGCAAAAAGGGGAACGGCTTCATCTTTCCTGTTTGTGCAGTTTTACTCACTTTATCAATGATCTGCTTGATGGTATGCAGGCGGATGATGCCCGAACTCTTCTGGTTGGTTCCCGCGTCCCTCGGTTCGCTCCCTGCCGGAGACGAAACGGGCCGTTACAAAACAATAAGCACAGCCCGTGCCCCAATTAGACATTTTTGTAGCGTGCAGTTGTCAACTCCCATAAAACAGAGCGGTTCAAAGCGCAACGATATTCACAGAATAGGAGAGGACAAGTGTACGTTCATGGGAGCAGCTAGATATTTCATACCAAAAATAAAGATAGCAGCCAATTCATGCAGCGGATGCGAAGTATTTTTGGAGGGATTAGGGAATGAAATTTGGTGATTATTAAAATATGTGTGTGCAAGGGCACGTAGCAGTGTAGATTATAGTGCAGGGAAATGAGTTACGTGTGGCTCGTTGACGTTAGATATGCACATTCAAGAGCAGGAGGGTCATTTGGGATTAATGAGACCACGGTGTCATTTTAAGGCCTTGGGGATTTCAGCAGGCATGTGAAGAGGAGTTTATATTTTCCACAAAGATAAGAAATGCTTTCCTGACCAAAAACACAAGGTTTAAAAAAAAAAAAAAAAAAAAAAACATTAGGGGAGTCATCTCACTGGGATGTACGGTAAAGTGAGGATTCAAACACGTGGATAAGCTCTACTTGTAAAGGGATCTAAGAGCTGCAAACGTTTCTAAAATATCCCAAGAATTATGTTTAGCAAAGTGCAAATAAATATAGCCCATGCACACAGAGGTTCTAGCATACGCAGCCCTCTTTTCAGACGCTGGCTCTAATATTATCACTGCTTAATTTTTTACAAGATACAGTTTTCTTCCATGGTGACAAGAGAGATTTGTTTTCCCCATCAGCACCTTAAACTGACAGGACTCCTTCAGGCAAACAAATCATTCAGTAGTGTTTGTCTTTAAAACTGGGAGCATTTTCACAAAGCTTCAAACTAGCTAGCTTTGTTCAGGAGTCCAAACTTTCTTCCAAAAATAGCAGAAAGAAAAGAAAAACAAAAACCGTCTGGGTCCCGGAAGAATTTTTTTAATTATTATTATTTTTTTACTACTGTTTATAGCATCTTCCACACTTAATGGCACCCCTGCTGAAGATGTGTAAAACCTCACAATAAGACCATATTACCTTTAATCAGAGTCTAATTATTCAGAGGTGGGAATAAGATCAGCTGTTAACGTAACTGCTTTTGCTATTACTAGATGTCCCAAAGATGTTTAGCAACTTTTTATCGTAAACTTTATGTTAATCCTAGTGTCTGGACACTGTAATCTATAGCTTAGAAAGCTATGTCTCATAAATATGACTTGCTTTCTCTTTGATACTCTTCAATAGGGCTAAGACAAGAGAACCAGCTGAGTAAGAAAGGTAGAAGTAAGATGATCTTGCCTAAACCTGCCAATCTACATATCTACAGAGAAAGAAAGTATAAAATAAAACTAAAACTGTGACATGGCCAAATGAAACTTGGAAATGTAGAATCATGCTGCGGCAGCAAAAGCCAAATTTATTTTGAGAAATGTTGCACTTTACCAGAGGTGCTACTAAATGTGGAGGAAGTTGTGCTTAAAACATAATTCCACTTTGCATTCATTATTATGCAAGACACTTTTTTTTTTTTTATCCTAAGAATATTGTGTCTGTTCAATCTAACCTAAGGTGAAAATTACTAAATGAAAAAGCAAACTTTGTTATTTGAAATCTCTCTTACTATAAATAATTAATTACTTGTCTTTTGTCAGCAAATAAATAAGAAAAAGTCCCGACAAACGTGAAAACCACTGTTTTTAGTCTCAGAAAACCTGTTTACTGTGTATTAGTCGGATCCTTTAGCTGGCCATGAGGGGGTGTTTGTGATCTCCTGACTCTGAAGCATCTCATGTTGCACAGCTCGACATGCAGCCTCACTGTTCTCATCTTTCACCGTAAAATCCATATTAAAGAGGGGAATACCACTGAATTTAATGCTTGGCTGTCATCTACGTTCAGATTGAAGACTATCTTAATTCATTTTCACCAAGAACAAGTGAGGCGGTCACACTGACACAGCAGCAACAACAGCTAGGGGGGGCGGGAAGGGGAGCATAGAAAGGCAGTTCACTTTTCACGTCACATTTTCATTAAATCCAACACATGCACAATCCCCACAGACAGAGTGCTTGTTTATCAGTGCTGACATTGTGCCAAAAGTCTTCAAAAGGGAACGCCATGCAAGTTTTCTTTGAAACCTAAATTGATTTGCATTCATTTTTAACAGTCCAGTTTTGAGAGAAATCCAATTTCATAACTTGATTTTCTTCAAACAAGCATCTCCATTCTGCCTCGGTGTCTGTGGAAAGCTAGCTGTGTGTCAGTATGATGAAACATTTGTAAAAATCGCATGTTTAGTTTTACGGTTTTAAGACTTCTCTTCCCATAAAGGATGATGGAAAATTCACACATATATTAAATTAAGTGCTATTCCCCTCTATGCATTAACAAAGCAGTGGCTGTTGTTTAAACATCAACAGAATAAGGGAACTAGTCACCAAACACTGGTTCATATAGATTATTGCTCATTCACTGACTCAAATAAAACAAATATATATACATATATATATACACATAGATAGATATACTTGATGCACTAAGTGACATACTTTCCCCTCCTTGTTGTTGCTGTGTTTCTGAAAAGAAAATACAGTTACGTAAACATCACTGGAGTTGTGCAAATAAACATTAAGGAATGGAAACACTTGGGTGGGAGTGGGCTGAATGCGAGTGCGGCTGCGTTGAGTGTGAGAACGAAAACCACATTTTTGAGCTGCTTCTAATTTGGAGAGGTGAGAAGAGGTGGATGAGGACCGAAATTAAAAAGGATATTCAGTTCTGCTGCGAATCCAACAAACACTCACACTGAGAACATAAGGTGGGACTAAAGACATTTCGACAACAGGTGAAGAGCGATCCGCTAAAGAAGAATCTTATGTTTCTAAAACATGCATGCATGCCATTCAAACAATGAGTCTGATGAATTTCAAGGGTTTAATCATTTTCTGGCTCTCAGAACAAAACGCTTTCTAATTGTATATATATATATTAGCTTGTAAGAAGGTCACTTCCACCTTCCTCTCTTGTAAATAAACGGGGTTCATATTTGTCATTTCTTGGTTTCAGTGGTGTGTAATGGGTAAATTAAAGGTGCGGTCTCCGTCCCAGAGACATACCAGGGTGCAACAGATCAAGTGAAAATTATATGGATCTCGCTTTATTACTTACTTGCTAGTTCAAAAATCTCTGGCTCCTCCCTGGCCAGTTTCTCTCTGGCCACATCTGCGATCGGCCCAAAGATAACCACTGGCCTCAGGAATCCAGCTGTGATCCCACAACACCAAATTAACGGGGAGAAAACATTTCAGTTAAGACTTGTCAAGCAGTTCTTTCTGAAACTTACTGTTTTTTTTATGACCCGCCGTGTTATATTTGAGTTTAATGAATGACACGATAATGTGCAGAAGCTTTAAATCCAACACCGCACTTACTGTGGGTTTGGAAACCGTACCTTCCCTCAGCACAACCCTCTCGTAGGCTGGGAACTTGGTCTGAACCGGCTGAGCCGACAGGTCCTCCCGGCTTTTCCGCAAATTCCTCTTTGAACTTCGCAACCCTCTGAATCTCCAGAAGTCCGCTCTGTCGCCCCCTGGAGTTTTAGGAAGGGTGTACTGCACACTGGAGAGCTGCTCCGCTCTGAAAAAGAAACACATTAGGTTATGATGCAGTCAAAAATGGGATAAAAAGAACACAGCCTTAGAATGCCTTGGTAAAATAAAGGCATTTCAAACTAAATACCATGTGCAAATTTTAAATAGCTAGTTCATAAAGTTTTTGCCACAGTGAACAAGCTCATAAATTAAGATTAAACTAAAGAAACAATAAGCCTTACAGACAGAGTTGCCTTTCATTGCTAATTTAAATACAAATAAATAAGTTCACAGAGTATTTTTTCTTTAAATTATTTGATTAAATTAGTGCAAGTAGATCAATAACTATTACCAAGAGGTAAACCGATCAACAGCGTCAAAATAATCACAGTGAACTTTTGAAACATGTTTACATAAAAAGTCTTAATTTTGTCATTTTAATAGTTTAAGATGAAATACTATGTAGTTTAGTAGATTGGATGTCAGTGATAAAAAAAAATAATTCAGCCACAATAAAATCCCTGAGATGTTACACAGATAAACAAACAAAATGTGCAAATAAAAAAAACAAAAACAAAAAAACTTACAGCATAGCCTATTTTGTCACTGTTTACCTTGTTGTTTAAACTGGGATTAAAAATGTATTTTAAAGCTTCTTTGCTCTTTCTTAAATCGCTTTATTCCTTTTCAACTCTTATCTGCTTGTTCTATTGTTTTGGGTTTATTTTTTTTTACTTGATTTGATCCACTTGGCTGTACATAATAACTTTGGTTCACGTGATTTAAGAATAAAATGACATTATTCATTTCTGTGTGCAGAAGCTGCAATATGCAGCTGGATGATTTTTCAGTGCAATATCAATTTCTCATATCCACATACTGAAGAAAAAGTGTTAGCTAAATTTCATACAATGAAATCTCCCAGTTTAGGAAGCTGTAACACAAATTCAAGATGAATTTGGATAGATGGGTCAGAAATGATCTCCACCTATTTTACTTTCCTGATAGTCTTAGATTTACAAGCATGTCCCTTTTCCTCCGTCCCTGCCTGTTGATTAAGTCGCAAAACAAGCTGCGCAGTTGTAACAGACTAATGAGACCCAACTTTTTTTTTTTTTTTTTTACCTGTTCTTGTTGGGAATGATGCCTCTTTCCACTTCCTGGTGATTCTTCCCAATGCGGATAGCGAGCCAGGAACCCAACTTGCCATTGTAGAGCGTATCTACCACACGGAAAACCTCGCCCTTGTTAAAGCTCAGTCCGTACGGAGATTCCTTTTCATACTCGAAATGTGTCCGAATGTAGAAGGAGTCACCGACGTCCGACTCCACAATCTTCCTATACACTGAAAGGAGATGAGAAAACAACATTACCACTGCTGATCCCACATATATCTTTGGTTCCTTTTCGTGTGTTCGTCCTACTAAAACCGATAGTTTAAACGTACCATCTTTTTTCTTCTGTGCCAGAATGGTAACCATGTCTCCTCTTGGGAGATCCAGCAGAAACAGAACTGCCTCTTCTCGGATGATGTTGGCGAAGTCCACATTGTTGACCTATAAACATAGAAAAAGCTTGAATTTCTGCTGCTACAACAGAAGAGCCATGTTTAAGGTGTTGGGACTTGAATGTGCTCTGCTGCCTTTTTATTTTTATTTTATTTTTTTTGCATTTTGTTATATGAAACGGTCCCATCAGGAGCACAACAGAGAATTCCTCTAATAACCAAGCAGCCTTTCTGTCATGGCCTCCTACTGCTGCACTAAACACAATAAGCTCTGTTTATTGACTCTGCTTGAGGGGCAGCAGGGGAATCAGAAACACATGGACTGGGTCAGTGGACCTCAAAAAGACACTTTTATCCTTCCCAGAAACAGTAGGGCTTGACGTCTTTATCTCCTCTAGCACACGGCGACCAAAGGGAAACCACCTAAGGAGGGAAAACAATGTCCTGGAAGTCTCAGAGATGTGTTTGTACAGTCGGCGGAGCACACAGAGGCACAAAATAAGGCCTGCAGCCTACAGTAGGAATCTTCTTCATAAAGATTTCGGAAATTGACGCTGTTAGTTAGTTAGTTAGGTTCAAAGCAGGTCTAAAAACACACGTCAGAGAACGAGTCCCGCAGTGGCATCAAGACAGCTGCCGTCATCCCATCAACAGAGTTAAACTAGTGTTCAGCTGAACAGTCCGTCAACTGTTCAGAGGTCAGAAGTGAAAGAACGACCTCTATTGTGTCCTCATTCTGGGAACAACGGGAGATTTTGACAGGAGGCCGATCAAGGGAATGACTCATAAACTCACACATACATTGTTTCTTTATTCCCAAGATCTTTTTTGCAAAGACATAGTTCTACTGTGGCTGTGAACAACATAGTTGCGCCACTTGTTAAAATAAAACTCAGCGTGAAGCAATGTGTTGTCTGTTTCTTGGCACCAACACCAGATGCTCTTTCCATTGAAGCCATGTGGGTTCGGGGGAGAAAAAAGGGAGCGGCTACAACTTTGAAAACACTCTGATATCATAGTTACTGAAACTTTAGTTTCAGACAAGATGTCTGCTTCTGAAAAAAAAAAATAGTCAAATGTTTACAGGTTATTTTGTGCAAAAATCCAGCTGTGCAACAACTTTGTTCTGCAACAAATGCAAGTTGTGCTTAAATGACCATAAATAGAAAACATGAGCTGAAGAGAAGGGAGTGCAGCATACCCTGAGAATCTGGTCCCCCTCCTCCAAGCCCTCCTTGGCAGCTGGACTATCCTCTAAAACTCCAGCCACAAATATTCCCACATCGTTCCCCCCTGCTAACCGCAGCCCAACACTCTCTCCCTTCTTGAATTTGACCAACTTCATACTTGGCCTGCAGAAGAAGAAAAAAAAAAAAAACAGGAGGGAGAAGAAGAGGAAGAAAAAAAAAAGAGAACAAAAAGGTCAGTAAATAAAAGGATTTCAAAACAACCCTTCTAAGAGATCCGGACCACTTTCAGGATAATATCACCGATGTGAACAGTCTGTGCGCTCGATTTGGCATGAACTTCATGCTGCTACTGCACAGATGTGCTCAGTGACTTGAGAAACAGCGGGATGGTTTAGTTTACCTGAGGATGCTTTCGTCGTGAGCGGCGCTGGGCACCGGTGCATCAGAGGGGCTGACAGGCAGGTCTACGTCTGGCTGACCAGGCTGTGCATAAACTGGCTTTGGTTCTGCAGCGAATGCAAACACAGGGAGGGGGTTAGTGCACTGAAAACAGCTGCAGCATACCGGGCCAGGAGCATGAAATAAGGATGGCGCAAAGGATAAGGACGCATGTTGGCATAAGTTGTAAACATTGGAGGGCTTAACTTATGATCTTCGAAAATAAAAAAAATTAATAAATAAATTAAACACTGAAATATATTTTATTTCAGGCATGAACAAAGTAAAAGTAAAAAAAAAACAAAAACAAAAAAAACACAGCCATTTGACAGCAAGCGGTTTCTTTACCAGGCAGGGGAGGTAACTGTTTGTCATTGCTGGAGCTGGCCTGGTCGCTGGCCTGAGACAACACGCCGTCATCAAAGATTTTGACCGGAGTGGACATGCCTCCTGGTTTGGAGATGCGGTCCTCATCTCGACTCCGATAGCTGAAACAAAAACATTTCAATGTTTTGAGGACTTATAATAGCAACAAAGACCAGTTTATACCAATCTATTTGGTGAAAAGTTGGAGGTTCATTTTTTGTGTGTGTGTGTGTGTGTGTGTGTGTGTGTGTGTGTGTGTACAAATGAGCTCTTTGTTTAGCAGCTTTGTCCTGTGCAGACATTGGCAGGAAGAAGAAACAAACCAAAAGGAAACTGCACAGTACAAGGACTACGTCAGAGGACACATTAGGAGGGGGAGAAAAAATAAAATAAAAGACAATAAGTATTTAAAAGAAAGATGTACAACTTGATGAAAAAAAAGGGCAATCCGCACATTCAATGCCATTTTAAGTAGTTAAGATGTATTACTTATTGCTTTTCAGGAAAAATGAATAAATGTACAACTACCTTCAAAATTGCAGACTAAAATCTCAATCTGAGTGGAAACATTTACAGTAAGAAGTCGACAGAGACTCCTAAGACAAACTGTAACTTTTCACTACACTACAGGCATCTGAGAAACATTGCTGAATAAACAAACATGTGTGAGTTCAGCAGGTTATGCGATAGAAAAACTATGCAGCTTAAGACAATGCTTGAATGCCAGTCTGATCACATGACTCCCTGCCGCCACAGCACTCGAGTTGTATGCAAAAGCCTTTGAACAGGAACGAAGGTGCAGGCCGTGAAAGCAGCACAACACTACACACCATCCCTCACGCCTGTCCAAACTTATCTTCCTCCTGCAGTTTCAAAGAAAGTGCACGCAGACCACAAGCACATCGTCACAAATACGACACGGCGCACCGAGACGAACGTGGAAGAGTCCATTCATTTACACGTAAATGACCGTCTGCAGCCTTCACACCTCCCGCCAGTCGTTGCTCTTTTCCAGGTCCCTGGGTTCCTCGCTACAATGCTGTTTTACAAATAAACATCTTCAGTGGATTTTTATGCAAGTGGGACGACACAGCAGCAGAGAGGAGGAATGTCGAGGAGGAAGAAAGGTTAATGAGCGATGCATCCTGAGCAAACACAGCAGAGTTCGAGCTCTGTGAGTGTGTGTGTGTGTGTATGTGTGTGTGTGTGTACATCCCTGTGCGCCAAAAAACATGAATCAAAACAGAGTGAGAAGAGGAAGGGCAGAAAAAACACAATAGAAGGACAAAAAGAGAGAAACGCAGAGTGGCCCGAATGTTCAGCTTTCTGCAGCAGAACGCTGCTAAAAAAAGGCGCTACGTTGACAAACGCTGTTTGACAGAAGCCTCTGTTCCATCCCCTCGCTTGCACATTTCCATAGCATTGGTACAGAACAGATCAAACAAGATGGAAAAACTGAAAAAAGATGAATGAGAGTAAAACCGGGTCCACGCTTTAAAGAACTGACAGCACAAGTGACACAAACCAAACAGACTTCCCCAAACATAAAGAGGGACATTAGCAAGATGATAACAATACAAACTACACAATAAAATGCTACTTACACGTGCGCATCTTTAAGTTGAACCATGATGCCTTACAGAAAATTTTGATCCCAATTCCTTTTAAAAGCAACACAGGAAGCACGCAAACTCGCTGATAAACATTCGACGAGAACGTTTTTAATGACATATTCAAGAAAAAACAGGAGCAGCTTTCCATTTTGGTGAAAAGAATTCCCCAAAGCCTTCCAGCCAATCAGACTGGTCCAAACACCCGGGATGGGGCAAAGCACTGTGGGAAGTATGTCAAATTCTTTCAGCCCCCTCCCCTCAACAGGGAAATGGCGGCAGCATTCCTTTCAATCTATCTAGTGACAGCAAAATATTATCGTCACCAAATAGGAACAAAAATCCCCAAAAATCCTCAAAACATCAAATTACAAAAGTTTGCTAATGGAAACGGTCAAGGTCATGCTGTGCAAAAAGCTCAAAATAAACGGACATGAATTCTCCATTCGCCATCTGAGCAACAGTGTCCTTATTTTACACCAGAACCACAACATAGCACCGAATAAAATGGCTGCACTGAAGGTTAATCTACTCAAAATGACAGAACGGACTAGCAGCTAAAAAGCCAGTTTAACAAGCAG
The DNA here is from genome assembly GCF_000485575.1 of Poecilia formosa. Taxonomy (NCBI): domain Eukaryota; kingdom Metazoa; phylum Chordata; class Actinopteri; order Cyprinodontiformes; family Poeciliidae; genus Poecilia; species Poecilia formosa. The sequence goes on from NW_006800000.1 coordinate 507,563, forward strand.
CGACGTACTGACCTGACATCTTGCTACAGCAGCAGATGTTTCAGTGTGTAAGTGTGCGTATTTTGTGTGTTTATGCCTGTACTAGCAAGCAGGATCACAGGCTCAAATAAAAAAAAAAAAAAGATAAATTCAGCTTCAATGGGATGCATTAAAATGAAAAACGATGCAGCTTGTACATATGCAATATTGTCCAGATACAAACTCACATTGCAATGGACAAATGCAACACAAACGTATCGTCTGAGAGAAGCAATATACAATAAGTCCTAAAATGTAACCATAAATACAGAGCTGGAGCTAGTATTAATTCATTTTTTTTTTCATTAAAATCACTGAGCTATAACAGATTTCCCTGCTGTTTTATTTTTCCAATCAGCATGCATCCATTTATTCATATTCACATCCATATTAGGAAAACACTAAAATTGGACAAAAAAACAAAAACAAAACAAAAACAAGGTTGTGTTTCTACGTGATTTAACAGCAAGTATAAAAGAAATTTGAGTAATAAAAATCAAATTCAGTTAAGTTGTTTTTATGTCCCTCCGTTATTCAAGGGCAGTAAAACACTAAGGGACGCACTTCCATTACAGAATCCAGCACCGTTTGCATTTATTTTCATCGTTGGTAAACATCTGCCCGACGCCTGAAAAAGAAAAAGAAATTGTTTTTTTTGTTATGGAGACCTGGTGACATGATGACATGTTTCCCCTTGCGCTGAGCTTACAATCTTTTTCCACTGCACATGGTGGCAGGAAAAAAAACCAACTTTGGTCCTTATCCTGCCTTGATTCAAGTTTTTAGTTCTTGATTTGATGCAATTGTCCTGCAGTCGTTTCTCGACAAGTGAAGATCAAGACAGATCTAACTCACTTAAAGGCACGAAGAGAGATTGATTTAAAAACAAACATTTCTTTTTTTCCCACTTAAGAGTTTCATTGAATATTTTAGCAAGTTTTCTTAGAAGCCTCAACATTATTGCATACAATTTTAATCCAAACACATTTTAAATTGTCTTTAGGTCTTTGTTTTATTACTCAAGTATACACATTTCTACGATGCTATGTAAGGATTAGAAAATGTCCTGCTTTGTCTCGGCTGTTATCAGCCTGACAAATGTTTCCAGCTAATTTATGATAGCAGTTTGCTACTTTTGTAAATTCAAAGCGACTTGAGATGCAGTACACTAAACAGCTTATAAAAATGGAGGTAATTATATTACCTAATTTCAGTTCAAGGAGGATGAAATACAGCTGACTTGAATACTTTCCAGTGTTCTTGTACCTCTCAATAAAATCTTGCTGGCAAAGTTTGGAAAAGACCAATATGCAAAAACGAGTATAAACAACTTGTTTTCTAGTAAAGATCTCTGGTAATCTAAGAATAGTTTTTTGCATGGAATATTTGCATATATGTTATAGTTAAAAAAAAAAAAAAAACCACACACAAAAAAAAACGACGACTAAAAAAAACACGTGGCGTGTTGATGCCCCACATATAGCGGCTCATCTCCCGACCTCAGAACCTTTCCTGCATGACCCACAAAGTAAAAAATGTTTGCTCACTTCAGAGAAATCAGTAACATCCCATATTTCCTGATAGCAACTGATGGCAGTTGCTATCAGGAACTGTCAGACCCATGCTCTGTTACATGTGGGAATGTAACAGAGCATTGGTCTGTTACATTCCCACATCCTCATTTATCAGGCTGATTATAAACCTGCTCCACACCCAGGTTGGAACATTTAAACTGCATTTTGAAACAGTTTCCTACCAACTACATTCTGCACAGTCTGTGCTTCAGGGGTTCAACTGCCCCCACACTCAAAATAAAAAAAGATAACTCGAGAGAAACTTCCTTCAAAATGTGTTGATGAAATGATAATCACTGGAAATAAGCAAAGAAGCAGTAAAAGCACTAAGCTGAGGAGTTTAGCACACAAGCCTGCAGTCCAACAGCAGCTGGATTGATTTCTGCTCTCTTCTGTCCCACAGAAAGGCGCTACTGGAAGCCACCGATGGCTCCACGGGGAGCGCGATGGTTTATGCGTGTTACGTCTCAACATATTGATTAATGAATTAGAGCTGCAAGGTGCTTACTCAGCACCCTCTGCCCCCCCCGCCCCCCCTCACCTGTGGGTGTGGACATGATGTATGGATTAGGTGTGAACACACGCACACATATCTGCAGGCATCCATTCACCACATCTGCAGGCAAGCGTGAGCCTCGCTTACCTGCCGTTGCTTATCTGCCGAGGGGATTGACGGGGGAGGTCCGTGGTCTCTGGCCTGTCGGGTGAGTGCGATTGACCAATCCCGTGGGATCGGTTGGAATGGTCAGATGTCAGCGAATGGATCTCTGAAATGTCTTTCCAATGCAGGATAGATCGCATATTAGTTTTAAGCAAACAATCACTTCACTTGTTTTACACAGTGCTTAAAATGTTGCATCCCGTGGAACTGCTAGTAAAGGTCATAAAATGCTTCACCAGCTGCGTCTAACGAGGCGGTGCTACATGGCTGTTGTCTCACCGTCTCTGTCTGAGTTATTGGCCGATGGGATGCTATCGTCAAGGTCGGGAATGTTGAGCAGCGTGGCTCTTTCATCTCTCTGCACCACCATCTTCAGCTTGCCCTTTGACCTCTCGATCAGCTTCTTGGCATCTATCAGCGAGAGGTTCTCTGTAACGGTGCCATTGATCTGCCGGAGGAGGAGGAGCAGGAGCAGTTTCAGCACAAGAAACTAAACAGACACACGGCAGAGTCCACAGTGTTCCTCACTCTACTGATGAAAGGGGAAAATATGGCTGAATACCAGTCTCACGCCTAAATTCTTCTCTGCAGATTTAACTATTTAACTGCGTTTTCTGCAATGTTTTTGTAGGTTGAAAGGTAAATTATACCCTTGCAGAAAAGGCAGAGGAATAAAAACAAGAATTGCATGAACATGTGGTTTACTTTAATATAAACTGGGCAACAGTTCAACCCACTGTGCAAGCCACGTTTAGCCAGTCAAAACAAAAGGATGAAATACTTTTTCCTTTTTTTTTTTTTTAAAGGGAAAACAAAAAGAGACCTTATAATCTGCCGTTTTGCACAATTTTGGCCAATTCCTGTGAAGACTCACCTTTAGCACAACGTCTCCCTCTCGGATGTTTCCGTCTCTGGCAGCCAGGCTCTCTGGAGAAATGTCTTTCACGAAGATGTGGCTGGCCAGCCGTAGACCGTATTCTGTTTTTAAAGGTGATATTCATAACATGTTTAGAGTAACAGCTTATTTACAGTCTGAAACAATCACGTCAATTTTGTGAAACTCAAATTCACAAACTAGTGCGAAGAGACTGAAGCTCTGATGTTAATTTCCACACGCATTTGGAAACGTGCTCCCACAGAGCAAAGCGATTCTCACTGAGAGAATAAAAACACCGATAAGCCTTCACGCTTTTCAAGCTCTTATGATAAACGATATAAAAAACTACAAGATTAACTTATGTTTTTATTGGAGCCTTTTAAACATCACAGAAAAGAATTAAATTGCAGAATTCCACATCCTCTACATTTCTGGCGACCCTGATAAAGATGTGCTAAAGTTAATCAACAGGGCTTAAATGCTTAAACACCCCAGGAGTAAAAAACAATCTCACCTTCATTTTTGCGGGACTTGACTAGGGTGACCTTGGAGGGCTTAGGAGGAGCAGATGAGGAATGTGATCGGTGATCAGATCGCGGTGAGATGCTTCTCTCCCGTGAGGCACTGTGATCCCGCCTCCCACTGTTGCTCCGCTCGCGGTCGTGACGCCTGCCAGCGCCTCCGCTTGTGCCCCCGTAGGCACTTTGGCGGTTTTGATCGCCCTGGCGATCGTAACCGTCGTCCTCATCGCTGTACTCTTCCTCGTGCTCGGACATCGTCTCCCTGTCGCCGGGCTTGGAAACTGGGATTTGTACTTTTCTTTTCCGACGAATAGTCTTGAAAAAGTAAAATAAAAGGTGTTTTGATTGTTAATGGTGGAAGATAGTAGATTTCCCCTCATATGTGGAACAAGTCGGACACAACTAATAATGACAGTACATGCCTCAGTTACAAAATTTATTGAACTTACAATCTTTGCGTTTTTGCCACTCTTGCGCAGCTGCTGAACAGCATACGCATGCTCTACGTTATCCATGGAGACGCCGTTGACCATCACGACTCGATCGTTTTCTCTAAAACGGATAAAACAAGAGGTGTTTGAATCCTCAAGCCTTGTATCTTGATATCTCCCCAAATTTTCATATCAGTGCATCCCCAGAAGAAATAGTCCGCCACTTACTGTAGCAGACCCTCTGCAGGTCCTCCTTTCAAGACATCGGATATAACAATGGACGTCTCTCCACTCTGGAAGTGAGGGTTGTCTCGTCCACCGGAGATGGCAATCCCAAACCCAAATCCAGGTGCCTGTTGGCATGGAAACACACACAACAAGACTGATGGATGTTGCAAAATGTATTGCCTTTCAGACTACAGCTGCAAAATATAAAAAAAACCAAATTCACCAAAGTTCTTAATATTGCACGATGTAATGTAATAAACAAATATGTTTATTACAATATTCCACAATAAAAAAAAAAATCACAAGTTAATGTTTTTCTAACACTATGTAGCGCTAACGCAGAATGGCGTGCTCACCCTTCATTGTGATAAAGGAGGAACGTACAACATTAGCTAATTCACAGCAACAAAGCTCACTGCAAATCTTCAGCAGTGTTTTATTCTTTGATGTTGCAAACACACAGCCAAGAGAGCAAGCCGTGTGAAGCGAGGGCCAAATCTCACATCCACAATGTAGGAGAGCGGCGAGGCTGAGAAGTGCAGGTCACACTGGGCCGCTCCTTCAGCCTCAACAAAGCCGCTACTAATTAGATTACTGCAAGCAAGGCCAGTCTAGACAGGTGCTCTGCTTCAATCCCATGATACAGCAGCTTCGCCCAAGCTGGGTTTACTGTCTTAATGCTGAGCGCAGTCAGAGATCCGGGATGCCATAAGACAAGGTTTTTGAAGATTAATTGCTCGACTGAAGATGCTGATCACACCCTGCAATCATGAAAGAGTGCGAGGCAATTCAATCTATCACGACCACGGCACAAAAAGTAAACTAATCAAAGTAACACTCTTTTTTTGTTTTTGTCTGGAGCTTCGTGAAGGAGAAAAGTGAGCTGCCAGGAAGGAAGTGAAATGAGCAAGGAAAAGGATGCTGGTTTTCATCTTCCTTAGCCTCGTTTCCTGCCATCTGGATTCCCTGACTATTGTTTTACCAGCGCACATCCTGCTCCTGAAGCTGAGCGTCTTTGCGCGCAGGCGAGGAGGGACGCGGATGGACAGAGGAGGACAGAAAAGGAGCCGCGAGGAAAAAAAAAAAGGGAAGAGCTAAAGACAGGGAGAGAGAAGACAATAGAGAGGAGTGGATTAGAAAGTTGTGAACACTTACCCTGTGAAGAGTCACTGTGTGCTGTTCCCATATTATTGTTTCTTCCATTGCTGCACTCTGCAGGACAAGACAGAGGACAAAAAGAATCAGTATCATAAGGCGAGCTAATTCAGTACACACGAATATAATCCATATTTCTGTTTTTGGAGGTAAAGTACTCAAGTGCGCTGGATAGAAAAAAAAAAAACTTTTAAATATAATCATAGTACGTTAAAGTACTAAATGTAAACACAACTTTATTTTTGACATAATTAGACCAAATGCAGTTACTTAGATTTGTAGTTTGTTTATTTATATAATCCCATTAGCCTGATTTAGCTGTGAACTAGATGTAACTACAGCACAACAAGGTTATCTGTCACGTTTCTTCCATCATTTTACGCCTAAGCGGCAAAGCCTGAGGATATTATGAGTGACAGCAGCCTGGTTAGAAACCTGTCAGATGTTGACTGGGATCCCACCGAGTGAATTAACACTCCAATATTATTCCTGGCAAGGTGATATGGGAAAACTGAAGCAACTGAGGTAGTTATCTGCTCCTCTAGGCTGCCAAGCTGGTCAGTTTTTCCTGAAAAGGGATCCAGCAATAAGCCTCTCTTTTTACTTCTTAAAAAAACAAAGAGCTTTCAACACGTACATGATTAAGCTATAATTCAACAAAAAAATTTTTAAGCAGAGACCCACCAGTCATGTTTTTCCTGGCAGATCTGACCTGCCAATTTAAATTTTGACCAGTATTTTTCCTAGGGACTTTTTTTTTTGTAAAAACATGGGCAACGTGATATTTTATATGATCTTTTTTTTAAATCAAATAATTGGAACAAAATAAGCCAAAGATTGTCATCAGACAATTTTCCCTTTGATGGATTGTCATTGTAATACAAAAATAAAAAATAAAAAAAATTATTTATTTCATAAAATTTGTCAAAATGTTTTCACATTTGACTGGATCAAAATTGCAACATTTGCTACTTTTTCAACAGGTGCGGTTAGTTTTCGTCAAACGAACCAAGCCCTTGGGAAAAACCTGTTTACCTCCTCGTCTGTGGGTGGCGCTGCAACAAGAACTATCGAAGGAAAAAACATGAAAACTTCTTTCCTCTTCACACAATGCAAACAAAAATGGAGTGACATCAGATATTCTAGGAATTCTCTTTTGTTTTTGGCAAAAAAACAATGAGCCATTTCTCCCGCTAGCGTTAGACTCACACATCTGTTTTAGTTTTATTTACCCAGAATGCCCTACGCTGTAGTTTGCTTCCTGCTTTTGGAGCGGTCTCCAGTCCATTTGGCGTTCACATTCGCATTTGAAACACACCAGATCTCACTTCAACCGCACCAAGACCTAGCTTTTTAGACGGACCAGAGTTCGCTTTTATTGGTCTGCGTTAGAGCTTGATTACACATTCACATCTCCCCAAACAAACTGGAATTTCAATTAAAGCAAACTAATCAGGGCTGGTGTGAACGTATCCATAGAGATCCCTTCACTTTTAGATCTGCATGCAAAAAGCTGAAATGGTGTTTTGCATTTAATGAAAAAGGGGGGGGCAAAACGGACATAAAGTGTTTGATCTGTCAAAGGTAAACTTTCTGATTTTTCTATGTTTCAATTTTTAATGTTGGTTCCAAGGCAAATGTTAGTCATCAGACTGTTTTTCTATTATTAATAGCAGGTCAAACACACTTTGATCAAGCAGCAGAAACATCCAGGGTGCACACTACATCGTCCTTTAAATTACAGCTTCACTCGACTTCTCTTCTGCTGATTAAGCAAGTGTTGACTGCCTGCAGGGAGTGAAGGTAGAACCGTCTGTGGCGGAGTTCAAGACGAACACCAGCGCACATGGAAAGGGTACTAATTTACCGCTGCTTTCGGCCATTTAAAATAACATGTCATGTGTCCACCCTGTCATCGTGATAATCTTGCCACCTCACCCTCTAATCAACACCTAATCTTTAAACCTTCTCACCCGTCATCTTCAACATCACCATGGTCATTAGTGTCATCACCTTCTCCGATTCTAAATATACAGTTTACTGGAGCTGCACGCTGCACAACAGCCATCTGCAGTGGGGATCGAGAGACACCTGATAAGAGCGTCTGGTGTTTGCTGACAGGTCGGGACATTTAATACAGCAGCTTTGTAAGGAAACAGACAACAAACAGGAAGAAAGAGAATCCGACGTGACAAAGTGTGGAAAATATTCAGGAATGCCTAAAGAGCCAAAACTTGATTGGTGCCAGTTTGAATACATTACTCACAGTCATCTTATGCAGTTGAAAATCTCAAGCACAGTGGTACTGCTTCATACTAAACTATTAACAGGTCTGTTTTGTTCCCCACTTCTACTCACCGAAATTAATCAGTCCACCTAAGCTATTTGGACATAGAGTTAACCCTTTGACCCTAATTTCCATGGCAGCTCTGCGAGGAAGTTATTTATGTCCATAATTGGCACGGAGACCATGGGTGTGTTCCCCCTCTCTACCCTCCCATCTGCCCCCGACGTATCACACAGTAAAGCCACCATTGTGTCAGGGGACCTGACCCATTTAACCACGGCATTCCTCAACGCATCCATTCCTCTGAAGTGTTTTGTGATATACTCATCCATCCGTTCACCCATTCACTCATCCACTAGCCCCGGCAGACAGTAAGGGGGTACGCCATGAGAAACAACAGCGTGTTGGGCTCATATGACCTGCAGGTGGTCTTGTCCCTCGGACTGAACTATGGGTTGAACTTGGGTTATGGGGTAATGTTCTATTTTATTTTTTAATATAAAGTAGCCAATGACGAGCTACATGTCTCCGTCACTGAGAAGGCAATAGACCTTCTCAGTACCTATTAGTTTATTCTCTCTGGCAGTCGCAGATAATATTCTTCATTCTTTTAAAAAAGGTACAAAATGTTCAGTGCCAATTAGTCGGAAAAGATTGTACAAACTGAGACTTCCACACACTGATCATAAACTATGTGAGGGAGGGGATACAATAAGAAGTCTGAGTCATAAAGGAGTTAATGTATGCTTGAAAGAGTAAGGAGGCATTTCCCCTCAATGTCAATTTATCACCCACAGTCAGGCCACATCATTTGAAAAAATATCGGACCCAGGATGAGTTTCAGAGAGGTTTTCACCCACACAGTCCCACACAAATCCACCTCCGAGTGTCGTTTTAAACATGCCAGAGGCATAGAGAGCAGTGGAGTGCAAAACTAAAGCCTATGTCAGACAATTCGATTGCTTCAAAACAACCAAAACTTTCTGTTAGGGACTATACGTTGAACTTTTAAAGAGCACCCAAAATATCAATTTTCCCAGGTACACACGCCAACACAAATACAGAGCTTTCTAAAATCTCCACTTTGGTTGGAGTTACTATAGATAATTATTTTTAGTGAAATTAAACAGCGTTTTTGTGTGAATGAAAGGCCAAAAGTGAAGACATCCAGCTACATGTCAACTAGGTCTCTACCAGATACAGACAATATTTAACATTGTTTTAAAGTCACTGAGTGGGTTTACACTAATGATGACTTGTTTAATCGCCCAACTTGTCCACCAAGCATGAAGCCTTTCAAAGCAACTACTTAATAACAAAATGCTATATTTTGTGAATTGAAGACATGTACTTTACTACAAGAATATAAAAAGACTTGAATATTGGGGAGGGCCAAACAAACTAAAACACGAGGGCCTCACATTTTCTGCATCATAACAATAGCAAAAACAGTGAGTTCAACAAAGAATGAGGTTTACCTCTGAAGTCACAGAGTTGTGTGAAACAATGGTAAGCTTGATGTTGCGTGAACTGACGGCAGCATAGTGTATTTACATGCATATTAGTCAGGCTTGAGCACTGGCCAGCAAGGCCCAGGGCAGGGAAACAAAGGGCAACCATCAAATCACACACATATGCATTTGTCTGTGCAACACACACGCACACACGTAAACACGCGCGCGCACAAACAGAAACCAGCCATAATCTAACTCTACAGGGCCTCTTTGTGCAAGCTGCAGCTCTGCCTTCCCCATCGAAACACAGAGACGATAACGGCACACTCCAGCTCTTCAAAGACAGAGAGTAATCCGGCTTTTCTGGGCATAGCTATGAACCGAGTAGGTAGAAGTTAATGATGAAATGGACAATAATTGTCTGCTGCATAATTAATGGACTCAGGACATGCAGCCCTTCAGCTCGCACTTTGGTTTCCTGCTGCATGTAGACAAGAGACGCACTGATTAGCAAGCCTGGCGCAGTAAGCAATTAATCAACTAATTAGTTAATTGTATGATAAATTAAAAAGGACCTCAATAATTTCTATTCTGATGATTCTGAAGGGCAACTTTGTTCACAGAGATATCATAATGCATTGTGTTTATGTTTTCGGTGTGTGTATTTTACTTCCGTTTTGTTTATTGATTTTGGTTGTTGTGTTTCATTTTCTGTTCCAGTGTTCTTTACAAAATCAAAGTTTATTGGTCTTTGAGAGAATAAACTTGCATTATTATGCCATTATCAATACGTTGCATGAAAATTAATCGCTACAATTACTAGCACAATTTATCGTCCAACAAAATATGTTTCTGCGACAGGCCTATTTGTTTAGTCTTTTTGTGGCCAACACAGATTTCTGGCCATCTTTCAGCTTCGAGAAGCTTTTTCAGATGTTGTTCTCTCTATGAAAGATGGAAAAATGTGCTGCATGTCCTTGGAAGAGATAGTAGTTTGAAGCTGATAAGAGTATTAAAGCTATAACAAAATTATCTCTAAATATGCACCAAAGCAAATACTTCTAACCTTTATCTGAGCTAAAGATTTAAATCAAAGTAGGTAATTGGTTTGCAAACAGAAAGTAGCAGAAGTTCTTAGTTTTGACTGATTTAATGAATAGTTTTCTAGTCTGGATTGCTGATCAGATCCAATCAGATGAAAATTGGTTCAAATCTATAGCTGACTGGTGCATCTCCGCTTTGGATGATTTCAAAAATAAACTGAACTTTTTATTATACGAAGGTGTGAACTTTATACCAAATTCATTCATACAGCACCAACTTTTTAGGAGTTGTAGGCATTCAGAGAAAACCACAAACACGAGAATTTGGATTGTACACCATCTCGGGACATAAGGTGTCAATTACATCCCGAAACTAAATTTAGTCTCCCTTTCCTGTTATAAACTAACCAGGATTTTTTTTTTTAAACAGGCACCGCAGCAACAGGTGACAATGAGGTCATCCTATGAGTAAAAACACAAGCTCCAGGGAGTTCAGGAAAAGTTAAAAACAAGCTCCGTGTCAGTGCCTCACCAATGCAGCTGTTGTACACTAGCTCATTACTCACCGCCTCCATTCTTCCACCTTCCCTTTATTGGAACCACAGGAATGTTTCGTGCTGTGGGTGTATCAAAAACTCAATCCAAAAACCTCTTTTTGATACAAACACAAAGGAGGAATATGTGGGGTGAGGCTGAGGGAAAAAAAAAAAAAGTGAACAGCTCAGCACTTGTGCTTCTTGACATCAAGTGAGGGAGTCAGAGCAATTTGTTCAAGTATCCCCCACAAAGTTATATTTAGAGGTGTGTGGAGATAAATACAGCGCAACAGGCTACACAGAGTAATGTCTTGGTGACAAGTGCAAGGCAAAATCCTGACAAAGCCTTAGGTCAATGTGTCTGGACTTCTCTGATAGCCAGAGGCAGGATGTGAGCAAGAGCAGTCACAGCACACACAGGAAAACACTCCGCTTCCTGTTTGCAGGAAAGAGCGCCTGCTTCCAGAGAAATCGTGGGCCAAACCATTGGAAACTTCTCCCAATTCAGTTAACCTCGGCTTGTGACCTGCAGCCTAAAAAGAGGCCCGATATCTCACTTTGAGTCATTCTTAGATAGCGAACGGTCATTGCATAAAACAAGAGCACCAACTGTGCATTTATTTAAATACACAGGAGAGACATGAGGAGGAATAACTACTGGCTTCACGGACACTAAATCTCCACTTTTACTGGACTCAAAGGAAGAAGGAGGAGCATACTCAAAAGAACATAATTAGGGACACACACATGCTCTTCCTGGAGGGCAAGCACTCAGCAGCCAAAACATGCCATGTTAAGCCTCTAATGTAAGCTTTTACATTCTGTCTTTCAGATTAGACTGCAGAGCAATGCAGCATACCGTAATAACAACGTCCACAAAATAGCTGTTGTCACCTCAAGTGTTAAACAGATGAACTCAGCAGTAACCATTTTTTTAGGGCAGGTTGCTCGTGCGACAGGAGAGAAGAGAGAGACACACACACACACACACACACATGCAGCGGTGGGCAAACAGCCAATAGGCAAATGACGACGAAGATGATGATTATGATGCAGAGCCTCAGTCAGCAGTGATGTACTGCTGTGCTGACGTGCTCAAATGTGCTTGAGTTAATTAGTTTCAAAGAGCAGCACTGCTCTGTCCCACAGCTCTGTGAGGCAGTGGAGGACTCCACCAGGACTCCCCAACAGTACAACACACAGCGATCACACACTCTGACAAGCACACCTCTGACTGGAAATGATCCGACACTCGCTACTAGAATGGTGAGGATGGGAATAAAAAATAAATAAATAAATAAAAAAACTATAATCTGGGGGTTTTGGATTAAAACGTTAATCTGAGTGATGCTTTCCTCTGAGGTCCACTGTAGCTGTCGGGTGGACCGTCAGACGGACGGATGGAACAGAACTCGAGTATTGATCTCTGAACAATCTCTCCAGATCACAGGTGTCCAAATCCAGTCCTCAAGATGCCGGTGTTCAGTATTCATTTGGATAATCATCCTGTCAAACCTTTCAATGATGCTTCATTTCCACAGCTGCAGATTTTTTATGAAAAACAAATCCAAGACCTCTTCATACCAGGCACTCTAAAAAAGCTTGCCAGGGCTTTAAGAAGGCAAAGTGCCTACAAACATCCCAGATTGACCACCATACTTAAACAGGGGTATAAGAAAGTTTTACCTTATTCATCATTTGTTTCAAGCCAAATTCACCAGGAGTGCGTTTGCCAGAAAACTCTATCTTGATCTTGTCTAATTGTTTTGTCAAATGCTTGTTTTAAAGAGTAAATATTCCCAGAGTGCCTGTGCTGCAGCAAACCAGCACAGTGGTTTTGAGATTTTTTTTTTTTTCTACCCTTATCATGCTGCTCACTGTGTGGTGGCAAGATAAGCTTTAGCCGACTTCCAGTCATGTTTTGTTGCGATTTGCTAATGCTTGAAATGCATCACTGGCATATTCTCTTGTCTTTTCCGTTAGAAGAGGGGGTTTGTTTTTAAGACAAATTCTTGGGATTGCTAATAAGAGTTCTCACTGGGATGAGAATTATACCGTATCCTCCTGTTACTTATACAGGCTTCATGCTGACTTTGCACATTTTTCCAATGTAAAAGATCATGCATTTCTCTGCATATACTTTTTGTGGTTTTGTCTTTTTGTTTCTATAGTTCGACGTATCAGATTTTTAAAAGTAGCAGTATTTAATATGCTTACCATCCCACTGAAATGTAAATTCCCATGTTTATTTAAAGGTCTTGGTCAGCTGATATTTTTCCACTGACGATAGAGCAGCAAGTGCTCACCCACACACACACACAAAGCTAAGCTAGGCTAGGCTACCCCTGCCTGGGCGGCTTATCCAGCAGCAAAGTCATCTCAGCTCAACCACACTAATTTTTTTTTGTGCCCAGAGAAACGGGAAGCGTCGAGGTCACAGAGGAGAACAGTAACCTCTGGTTCGGTTTTGATTTTTTCCGTTTAGTTTTTCCACGATCCTTCTTAGTGGTTGACCGAGAGATTTGGGTTTCTCACACGTTTCAAACACCTCTTGGAAAGCAGGTTTTTCTTATGGGATTTTCTCAACCTCTTCTCACAAAAGGTTGGGCTAACAGATGTTTTTGCTTAGAAGGAGGAGTTTAATTATCTTAGTTGGGTGTGTAGAATTAGAAGAAACAGTGCTGGGATTGGCTATACGTGAACTGTTGTTGCCCTTTTCAAATGAGATCCTATTACATAACAAAATGAGCCCACAAATCTTTGATGTCTTGGCAGAGTAGAGGGACAGTTTTGTGAGATGATCCCAGTAAACATGTTTCATAGCCACGTTTATTGGTTGTCCTACTTTAACTTATTTACAACTATGTGTGCAGGCTACCTGATAAGAGGGAGTACAAATGTGATGGGAATGTGTTAAATTCTGCAAGGACACATAGGTGATAGCCTTTTTTTTTCCATCTGGGAGCTTTGGTTAGGACTAACGATGCAACACACACAGGCATACACATGCGCACGAACGCGCACACACACACATACAGAGAGACCTGGATTTATTTTTGTGACTGTTGTAACAAACTCTGAGCCAGTGCACTGAGCATGTCAACCAGATCCAGCTCTGGAACTGGATTCAGCCAATCAACATACACACAACTATCAGCATTCCCTGCTGGCCCTTCCCTTCACATACACACACACACACACACACACACGGGCACGAACACAGTCTTCAGGAATGTGCAGATAAGACGATGAGGCTCCGCCTCTTTCCCTCTGCTCTCTCCTCATTCCTAACAATTTCCCTCACTTCATGCAGTTTCAGCCAAAACCTTGCTCCGTTTCATTCCCCCCCCCACACCCCCATTTCCCAGCCTTTTTTTTTTTAAACTTCTTCTGTAAAACTAGCCCAGTGCACAAAATAAGAACGATGCCTCAGATAAACAGTGAAATTCTTTTGTTGGATTAAAATAGAAAAATACTGATTTCAATTACAATGGAGAAGAAGGATTTACAATGTGCAGCAGTAATAGCGCTGCATGGTTACGGTTTTGTTTTCCATCCAGGACTGATCAACAGAAACCGGAGGTTACATGTGTTGTGGCATACAGTATGTTGCCAGGATGTATTTGCTAAGTACTTAAGAACAAACATTTCAAGCTGCACTCATGACTCACATTAATAGTTGCATATAAACCAAGATAAGTCAAACCAAGTTTCACATTAATCTCTTCTAATCACAAATTTGTACTAACAGTTAAGGTAATTTTTGTTCTGTCTGTTCTGTACTAAACCAGAACAGAAAGCAACTGTTCTGGTTTAGTACAGTTAACATGGACAAGGTTACATTCAGGCAGCGTAATGAAATCCTGAGTAAAGAGTGCTGCATCTACAACCCTGCAGAGCTTTCCACACATGATGTGGCTCCCAAGCTGAGCTCTAAATCCTTCATGTGGGTCTTATCGTGGCATTTAATCAACACTAATTAAATTAAACACAGTTACAGTAAGTATCAACACAGACTTTAAATGATAAGTCGATTTTAAGGCAGCATTTACACAAGATTTCTAATTGAGAACTTCAAAAAGAAGCAAAAAGTTTTTGTTTTTTATTTTTTTAAAAAGCTAGAATATATAAGAAGATTTTATTTTAAATGTTTAAAAAGAACTAGCATATTTATGTAGCTTGCTAAATTATTCTACATCATTTTCTTCTGCATTTTGATGTCTTAATGCCTGTCATGTCTGAGGTGATGGTCTTGAACTACTGTTCAACTTTCTGCAGGATTTTCTTATATAGAGTATAAATAATGGTTGATGCGAATCTGTGGGGCAGGAGAGCAGCCCTGACCATCACATTATCTCCACCATGTTTGATTGTCCAGACCATTTCCAGACTACTAGGTGTCAAGACTGTGTGTCTCATCTGTAATAAATTGCTTTAAGTCAGGCTGTGATGAGTTGCTTTCTATTAATGTACTTTATTGAACCCACAGATCCAACAGTACTTAGGCCTGAGTCAGGCAAACAAAAATGAACTGAACTTTAAATGTGATAAATCACAGAAATTTGATCATTTATGATGATGATAATAGCTGTCATATATGCCTATTTCCTCTCTTTCTCATCTGTGCTTCCATCACTCTGACCTTTAGCATTTTGGGGCAATATCATTTGTGTCAGTGCGAGTACCTGGTGCCAACAGGCTCCATCGAACTGGCTGAATATTACACTGGCATGTAAAAATCATGTTTATTTCACATTGAATAGACTGACCAAAAATTACTGCACTTCAAACCGTCTGTTCCAAAATAAGTGGTGCACACACCGATATTGTAATAATGACATATTTGCAATGTAGAGTGAAGCTTTACATACGTTTACTTTTTTACATCAAGTCTTTTCTCTTTTTAAATTAAATCATATGGAAACTGCATTTTGTATCTCCTCAGGTTATCTTTTTCCAAAATTAAAATGTGTGTGCTGGCCTCAGTTGTGTGACAACAAAAGCAAAAACTAATCTGTAAAGTGACATTTTTACAGCACTGCAAACCACCCTATTAAGTCTATACGCCACATCTAAAACGTTAAAACGAGTAGTTAATCTTGTAGAAACCTGAATTATCTTTTCTGCGGTAGGAAAAGGGACAAAAGGACAACAGGAGCAAGTCTGACATTTGGACAAGATGAAGAGGTTACACGTGTTGTGCTTACACTGTATAATAGAAGAGGCATGTTTGAGGGTAAATTCAGCAGGTTCTGTTGCATCTACACTGATAAGCTCCGGCTGAAGTCAGAGCAAAAACATTAAGTAAATCATCTCAAACAAAAAAAAAAAAAAAAAAAACTGGATCAGCGTCACATTTCAAATAGATTTTTTTTTTCCACACCGTTTATGATACAGAGAGCTTGCCAAGGGAAGATGGATTTCAAAAATACATTGCTTTCCAGGATGTGGATGTGTTTGGATGACACGAAAAACAGAGTATTTAGCTTCACTCACTAGGATGTAAAGAAGGATGTTTGCTGTCAGTTTGAGTCTGTTCTTTGCACAAGTTGCACTGGTGTGAAAAATGCCAAAGCAAATGTGGACAGAGCTGAAATAAAATAATGAAAATTCAGCATCCACTAAATGAAGCTTTGTGACCAATTTGACCTACAACTATAAGCAGAAAATGGTTACACAATAAAATGATTAAAGTAAAAAAAAGAAAGAAAGGAAGACATATGTCTTCCAAAAATGTTAGATACATTTTACCTTGACTTTTATATCCATTTATATCCATATGTATATTATTGACTTTTATATCTATTTATAAACAAAACCGTTTAGACCTTATGTCTAAATCAGGTTTACCTGTTTTAATTAAGGTAGAGCTGGAAGACTGATGGTGAAAAATGTATCGCAACACATTTCATATCAGTTGATATCGCCAATTGTTGATATTATTGATTTTTTTTTTATATCTAAAATACTACCAAACTGGTCTATCCAGTTTTCAATCCACCATTTTTTGTTTTTAAGAAGTTATGAGGAATGATGGCAAAAACTGAAACTGCTGCTGCTCAAGTAACTCTAAAGGTTGTTGCTAGGTTACCAAAGAGTGAGTGGGTTAGTTGTTGCCAGCAACCTTGGTTAGCTAGTAGTGAGAGGTTGAGTGGCTAAAGCCTTTCCTCTGCCTACATCCACCTATAGAAAATATTATATATTGAATACTCCATCAGATATATCTGTTGATAATGATCATGTGTTTATTGTGATATATATTATCCATTTATTGTCCTAGTGTGAGCTGTGATCCTTTCACTGATCTAATAAAGTCTAAATAATGGAAATATTTTTTTCCTTTATATTCAAATATATTCCCCCCTTTCATACAGTCTCAAATTGTTTTTTCTTACTTTGTTAGTTATTTTTAGTGCCACTTAGTCCAAGTACAAGCTTGTTAGACCACCCATCTGTAAAAAAAAACAAGCCATTATTCATACTTGTAAATTATTCATTTCAAACGAAACCTAATGTTCAAAAATTAAACAAAGGAGTCAATAAGATGCTCATAGGTACCTAGAAACAAGTAAAAATAACTAACTCTTGAACAAAGAGTCTAATGTGCAACAATACATCTCCACAAACTACAGATGATTACTTAGGTGCTGCGAGAGGATAACTTTGACACAGAGCAAACAACTGGAATATTTGAGGCAGAAAAACACAACGCCTTTCCAATTTCACAACATCCCTGGCATTATGCAATTCTGAGCCACAACTCAGGAGAGCTGCAGTCACGTGGCCCCATAAAACATGAGGCCAAGCCCACTCGATGGCATTCCCAAGCCTTCTGAGGACTTTGTTACAATAGGCATGTTGTGGGGCAGAATCTATAGAGATTTAATGAGTTACTGTGGTAGGAGCGTCCATTTTCCCAGCACTTATCTGACTACATCATTCCCATTTCACTGGAGGATACTAGAGGATGAGAGACACAGGGGGAGCCCATGCATTTTTTAACAAGATACACAAGCACAGAAACACAATGCAACTTGCTACTAGGATAACCCACACCCATCAGTGCACTTAGTGAACGACAGACAGAAGGAATTACAGTAAATTTGTAATAGTTGTCTGTTGTAATTCAGTAAAGCCAACATTATAAGATCCTTTCAATCTGATGAAACCAAGATTTCTACAGATTTCACCAACTCAAATTTAAGACTTCTTAAGACAGCTATGAATGAAATTTGTAACCTGCATTGTGGCAGAAATGCACAAGAGTGTCAAGCTTTCTCGCACCGCACTGGCTAGCAACAGAAGTGAGCAAAGATGGAGGTCGACCAGACAACAAACTTACCAATGATAAAAGCAAAAAAAAAAACAAAAAAAAAACAAGCTAGCCAGAAGGGATTTATTAGCAGCTAGTTGGCAGTTACCTCAACTATCACGAGTCACAGAATGTAATGAAGATGTGATTTTGTCTGACAGAAAAGTCCCACAAGAAAAATAAACTACAGACATTACACGAGATTAAATAGTCCTCCTGATACGACAACATTTAAGATCTGCAATAAACGCATTTAAGGTCGACTTACATGTTTTCTGATGAATTTAATACATTTTAAGGCCTTAATTTTAAATGCATGAATTTAAGACTTCAAGGCTTTTTGCAGACACACTGAAGATAAAGCCAGAGCTTTGTTTATAAGGTTTATAGTTATCACAAATACAGCATGATGGCTTCCAAGTGAACACAATCACATACCGTAGCCGACATACTAGATTACCAACAGGCCAGAGAGCAAAGAGGTAGAAAAATCCCAAACTGCAAGTGCCAAACAATGCTACAACTAGAAGCATCTGTCATCTTTCTGTAGCACTGCAAGCTGGTCCACAGTGAAAGCGAACATGAATCAGATGAGGAACAGCAGGAAGGGCTCAGAGTAGCTTGGGTCAAACAAGCAGACGGTCAGGAGCCAGATATGTTGTCTGCTTGATAAGTTTATGCAGTCTCACACACTGTTATTGGCTGCAGGCAGTGGAGTCGCTGTACCCAAGGCTGGAGTGCAAAACCACAGTCTGCAGATAAATACTTGTCCAAACTCACCCAATAATTCAGAACTTTTAGCACTCAATAACTTAAGAGAAGTTAATGATTTTGGAAAACTTGATAAATGTTTGAGTTTTCAGTTTCAGGCCTCGGGAAGATAAAGAGACTCAATTAAACTGCGAGTCAATGGGTTTTAAAGAGAATCCATGTGTTCAAAATCACCTCATTATTTACCTTAGGTACCTCTTACCTCCATACCGTATAGAGGAGACATGTATTTATTGAAATTACAATGTCTGTATGAGAGACAGTGCCACTATGTCTGTGCAGTATGCACCATCATCTCAAGACTGTGGGAACAACCAGAACAAAATGACAAAAAAATAAAATAAAACAGAACCCACTTGCACAGATATTCTGCAAGCTGAGATGTTCTGCTACTCTTGTTTAAATGCAGACATCACAGAATCCACTTAGCACCTGTCCACTCTCACGCTCCCTTTTTTAAAAACCACACTAACGGCAGAAATTATGCCATTTCTACAGGTTTTCCAATTATGCCGTTTCTATAGGTTTTCCACATCGGTGCGTCTTGCATTGTCCCAACTATCTCACCATCAGCACAAGCTGGAAAAGGTAATAAGAGAGAAAAAGTAAACGACATCAAAGAGAGCACAAGCTGCAGCACAGCTTTAGCCACACTCGGAGGGTTCTTCCTCGTGAAATGGTCATTTTTGGTACTAGAAATGTGGTTATGGAACTACAATAAATCATTCCAGCTTTACAATCCAAAGACCCATTTCTACCTTCAGTCCAGACAAACGAAAAGTCACTAATGTAACATGATCATTGGAATAAAATAAATAATAATAATAATAATAATAATAATATAATGGTAAATATAAGCTATAGGAACACAAGGATGGAAACATTTTATTGTAAGGGATAGTGATGATGTGAATAATAAAACTAATAAAGCGCCAGGTTTCCAACCTAATGACGGGAAAAATTAATTTAAAAAAAGAATATTACTAGTACTTTTTGAATCATTTTGTTTTGTTGCTATTCTTCCCAGAAACAATTGAAAAACTGTTTGAACCTGCATGTTGTTACACATTTAAGACATGAACTGGTTCTTTGTCATTTTTAGCCAAGGTTATTCAGAGTTATTGTACGAGGTCTAAAATGTGGCTCCAGAGCCGCCACTGGTTGTAAAGCCCAACTTAGACAGTTGCATTTGACATTCAATACCATATTTTGCTATATCCGTTACAGTAACGTCAACAAAGAAGAAAGAAAAATACGTAGGATAAATCCTAATCTGCTCTGAACAAGCAAAATGTAATCTCTAGCAGCAATACAACATAAGACAAATGACGGAGAATATTTTGAGTGTAAGAAACGGCTAAATCTCTGTGACTTAGTGATTATGTGCTACTTTCTAAAGGAACTGGTGCACACGTTAGCACTGAAAGGATTGAAACGGTTCGTTGCTTGAGTTAGAAAGCCTCTTATGTTTCAGGAAAACTCCCTGTCTAGAAAATTGTTATAAGCTGAACTCCAGAAAGTTAGTCCTTTCAGCTGGAAATCCAAACATTGTTTCAGACGGACGACTGCTTCCCAGACTGAAAAAAAATCTGCCCTCACAATACTGAGGAATACAGGCAAATGAGCACATGGCAGACTGTGTGCGTGTGTGTGTGTTTGTGTGTACAGGCATGTAGGGCAACAAGCCTTGGGATGAATCTGTTCCAGTCTCTTTCTCTTTTCCCCAACCAGCTGAGCCACGGCTGCCACATGCACTCTCCCTTGTATCCCCCCACTACCTCTATCTATCTCTGTCTCTCTCTCACACACACACACACACACACATATGCACGCACGCACGCACACACAACACCCTGCGTCAAATCCCTTATGCCAGTTGTAGGAATGACAAATCCCTGCAGAGACCTGTTTCGCATTGCCCTGCCATTAAGGAGGCAGGCCTGGCTTAGAGTGTCCTTTGCTGTGCTGGCCACATGACGATGATAAGAAACTATCCCCGAGTGAACCAAAGGGACATTTCCATTAATCTCAAAAAAGAAGTGCCTGTAGATCAGTGAGACACGATGGGAACCATTTTATTCCAGAAAAACTTCTAGTGAAGGCCAAATAACAGCAGGTCTTCTTGAGGGAAGTCTGCTATAAGGAATTTGTAAGATATGCAGAAAACAACCGAGATGGGAGGAATATGAACCTCATTCTGCTGATAAAACCGGCTTTTTTGTTCCAAAACATCAACCATGAGATAAGTCTGGCATAAATCAGACAAAAAAAGAACACTGAATGTACTTTTAAAACACATGCACATCACACTTCTTCATAAAACTGAAATCGGTCTTCAAAAAGACCCTCCATTTAAGAGTTCGTTTTGACTTCAACTGAAACAGATATTAATGTGAAGGTCCAAGAGCTATAGTTCAGTGATTATAGGAAAAGAGCAGCAGTCTTTTTAAGAACTGCCATGTGACTCAGATTATAGTCGGAGCATCTCTCCCTCCCACTCCTTCCTTTCTCCATTTCACCTCTCCAATCACCCCACCTCCCTCAGGAGAAGGCATTTTCTCTTTTCCCCTCCTTTTTTCCACCTTATCTGCCTTCAACCTGCCCCCAGCTGTGTGTATGTGGCCCGGATATCCCTCCAGAGATGACAAGGATAAACAGGTCAGATATCCTTGATAACGGTCACACTCCCAAATCCCCTCACAGTGCAAAAACACGGACAGCTGGTTTCTCTTAACATTTACGATACTGGAAAGTGATATTTATTAAGAAGCTGAATTCGATGCTTAAAACCGGCTTTCAAGCTTCTTACGTCAACGAGTTGTTGACGTCAAGTCCATACGCTACATAAATGTGATGCTCTTCTTGTATGGCCGCAGAAAAACTGAAGCCAATCTGAACACAGAGGCCTGAAAAGCTGCTAACCTCTGCAACTAGCAAACCTTTAGCAGACCTCAGAGCTAGCTCACACCTGGTCTACTGAGGCGCTCTCTGACAACTTTAAGTCAACTATCCATTTCCAAAGATTTGTTTATTCATCTGAGGATGACTATGTATTGGTGTGTGCATGTTTCTGGTGTGTTAATCTAAGATCGTCGGTCTGTAAAGCCCAACATGTGACGTTCCCTGACCTGTATCAGACGTACTCCAGTAGTTCATTTGTACATTTAAAGATGCTTTACACAAACACAGTTAAACATGGTGGATGCACAAAAGCTGTAGACCGTGTGTGATTTAAAAGGAATAATTTTGAGTCTAAGGCCTTCCTACCATGTTAATCACTCGGAGCTGACAATAGGACGCTTAGGGCCGAGAGCAAAAACATCATCAGGAGTCTTTTTCTCTCTAGCACGCGGTTCTCTAATTGCCTTTCCCTCCTTCAGTGATGTAAATGGAGATGTGCAATCATCAAAGCAAAATAGAGGCTGTTCTTGGCTCACTGTTCAACTCTAATTAATGCAACCTCCTGAATGCAAATGCTTCCTGCACTCGTCTCAGTCAAAACACAACCGGTGTAAAGGCCGGAGGGATCGCTGACACTCTGAGTTACATTTCACTTTTGTGTGTATTCACAAGAGGAAGGTAGGAACGGCTGAAGTCTAGTCAAACAGAGCCGGCACAACACTTCATGTAATGAATGAAAATTGATGCAGACTAATTGGAGTTTTCAATTAGTCTGATGACATAAAAGAGACATTACTTACCCCAAAGATATCCAAAAGTCTAATTAATGTCCATGTTTAGAAAAGAACATAACAATAACTGGCACTTCTACTCAAGCACAGATTTCCATTTAAACAACCACACACCTTTGTATAAGTTAGAAAACGCAATGCTTGATTAATTTCGCCGCAATCTGAAGGGAAACCTGTTTGTTATTCTGCACTGTAGTTGACTCATGATGCCCTGAGCATGATTCTCCTTCAAACACTTTTACTATGTGATCTTGTTTTTAACTCCAACATTACTTTAAACATTAAATTAAAAGCTTGTAGAATGGTTTGAAAAACATGTCAGATTGTTTCAGAGGCCTGATTAAGAACTCTGCATCACCATCAATCCAGTTAAAGTATAATATGTTTTTATGTTAACAGAAAAAAATCATAACATATCAAAAAATTTAAAGGCAAGATAAAATAGGAGTACGAAAAAATGTTTTACTCACTTTTGCCAAGCGTTCACAACCATTTACAAAACATCCCTCTAACCTTAGGACACACTGTCAGTATTTTTGCAACAGTGTTGTCTTCCAAGACGTGAGGCCAAAAGATGTACAAGTGCTACTCCTTTATCACGCCACAGTAACATTCTGTTGCAGTTCATCATCAGCTTTGGCTTTACAGGAAACAAATACCGATTCATCACCGTGCCTCATCAGTTGGGAGTCGAGAATGTTGCACTCCCAAGAATTGTTTGCTCAACATGCCAGGAATTTAAAAACTGCATACAACGTCGGGTGTTGATGGTCACGGTTACATCCTGGCTCTGAAGTCAGTTTCATGCATTTTTGTATGAATCAGAAGAATTAATGCGACACCTCAGAGCCACTGCACATGAAAATGTCATTATCCACGATAGCTTAGTGTCCACCTATTGGATTAAAAAATAAATAAATAAATAATACCACTACTTTCCCAACATCAACAGAAATCGTTAGTCAACAACTATACGACTGGCCCTTTGCCCATGACGTCAAGCGTGCAAAAGTTCCACTCTGCCAAGACGGACGTAAAAACATCATATGTGTGCATTAATTCCTGTGAACAGAGTTGATAGTCTAATCAATTTTTTATTTAGTTGAATTCACTGTATAAATGGTTGTAGGGTGCTGCATGTTAAGCTACACAAACAGGCAAGGAAGCAAAAGTTATCGTAAACCTTTTGATGAGGAATGAAGACGGCGATCGATAGCAGCCATCAATTGTGAGGTCTGGCAGCCCTCGGTGCAGCAAACACTTTTTATAAGGAATGAAAATTGATGCTCATATACTTTATAAGTAAGTAAGTTTCGTAAAATGAAGTCAAATATTGCATTATGGAGAAGGTACATGTCAAATTATTAGTAATCATAAAGAAAATGCCCCATCATCACGCAGCCTCACAAGTATGAAAAAAACAGTAACATTAAATCCGCTCCAGTGTAACAGGAAACACCATTTCTGACAAAATGATAAAAATTATGTGGCGTTAATTCAGGCAAAGTCAGCAATTTGATCAAATCAACAAACACGTCAAGAGGAAGAAGGTACACACCTTTGCATAAGTTTCTCAGGAAGCCATTTCCAACTTTTGAACATATTGCCGACAATGAGCCCCAACTGTGTGCTACTTCCACAGACAAATTAGTCGCTCTGTTCAAATCAGAAGCTCAGTCTAATTAGTCCAGTTTTTAAAAAAGTACTTTCAAACTTTTAAGGAGAACCAACACCCCCCCACACTTCAAGGATGTTTTAGGACACTTTAAAAAAAAAAGAAAAAAAGAAAAAAACAGGCTAAAATGTATTTGGGGATGTAGTTGACTCCAATTGAAAAAGTAGGTCTTGAAACCTTGCCGTTGGAAGAAGTCCCTTACTTCCAACGTCCATCATGGTGCCTCAATCTGCTAAGGCAGGGGTGCCCAAAGTCGGTCCTCGAGGGCCGGCATCCTTCATGTTTTAGTTCTCTCCCTGGTTTAATGCACCTGATGGCTCGTTAGAAGGCCTAAGAGGAATATTGACAAGCTGAAAAGGTTGTTACTACCACCAGGGAGAGAACTAAAAGGTTGCAGGATGCCGGCCCTCGAGGATCGACTTTGGGCACCCCCGTGCTAAGGTGACATGTTTGCAAAGGACCAATTGTTAGCCTCTGCTTCCAAACGTTTTTGGTAAAACTACCTCTGAATTATAAAACCCGCTGCTCTGCTCATGTAATTTTTAAAAGTCTCTGTGTTGTGAATCTTTTGCTCCGGCAGATTTAATCGAAAACATCACAACAAAGCTGGAGCAATGAATTCACAGAAAAGTGGTGGTAAATTAACAAAGAAAGAATGGACAAATGTTAAAAATTCAGTGATTTTGGCTCTAGCTTGGCGTGTTTTGTGTTCGGTTTGTGCCATGAAACAAAACTCCATGAAGACATAAAAGTTAAATTGTTGCACACTCATTGTCTTATGGCCACGTACTGTGAATACAGTGCAATATTTTCATCTGCAACAACAGACTTTTTGGTTCATTAAAACAAAAAAAATATTTGCTACACAATATGTATTCAGTCTACAAAGGCTTTCTGTGTGTGGATCAATAGACAGAAAGCTTGATAAATGACTTAATTTATCTTCTTTTTATTTATTGATTTGATATTAAGTTGTTTTGCCACAACAAAATTGCAACCTTTTCACCTAATGTTTTATAATTAAATTACTAATGATGTTCACAAGTAGCGATGAAAAGTCAAAATGTGAAAATGTAAAACATATTTACATTTTGTTTTACATTTTAATTTATGTTTAATTGACTAACATCAATTAAACATCAATAAATAAATAAATAAATAAATAAATAAAAAAGTTACTAGTTATAAATCCATCAATAAAAAAAAGCACATGGGTATGTTCACTTTTCATGTCAAGTTGTTTTTTTTTTGTTTGTTTTTTTAAACTACACCACTGACAACAACTGTTACTTCAGGTCATTAAGAATCAGGCAAACTGATCTGTTTATGTCTGGAACAAAATTACAGAACTCATTAATCTAAGAGCAGCACTTGTAAGAGGCAGGAAACACTCTGTTCAAAAACCTGAAGAGAACTTTAGTCTTTAAAGTGTGAGGTTTCTTTTTATTTCAACTTACTACAAAAGAAATGTTTGTTTTCTCATTGATATAAGAAGTATTTATCATGAAGCAAAGTGTGTTATGCAATTTCTGACTACTGCATTCAAGGAATTAGAGAGCGACCTGACTTTCAGGACACACACACACACACACACACTATGACGTTAAACAGCAATCAAAAACACAAGGAGTAGATTCCAAAATCATAAGCACAAGAAGATTGAAACAAGTGGAAACGTTGGCCGTTGGAGGCTGGTTACAAGCAGGACCGGTAGTGCAATAGTAAGTAATACGAAGGTGTGACCCAGCCATCATGTACAGTACTGTAACGTCATCAGTTGACATGATGCAGCTGGTTTCGTCTAACTGGAGCAACCGCCCAAACCTGAATTTCACTCCTGCTGTCGTACAAACAATTCACATTCCATACTTGTCAAAGTGAAAAAAGAAGGTGTGGGAAACCCAAAAGGGGAGAAAAAAAAAAAAAAAATCAGACGCTCAGTCTAATTAGTCCAGTTTTTTAAAAAAGTACTTTCAAACTTTTAAGGAGAATCAAACTCCCCTCTCCCCCATTTCTGGGTTGTTTTAGGACCCCTTTTTTTTTTTAAACAGGCTAAAATGTATTTGGGGATGTAGTTGACTCCAATTGAAAAAGTAGGTCTTGAAACCTCAAGTGAACCTGTTTGGAAATTCTGTGAAGATGTCTTATTAATGAGTTATTATTTTAGGAGATACTAAAAGCTGAGCAAGTCATCATGAAAATTTTTTAGGGCTTTTAAAACTTATTGAGTCAGCAAATATAACGGAAAGCTCTGACAGGCAAGTCAAATGTGATTAATGCTGGGTGTTCAGGCAGGACAGATTTAGTTGAGTGTAGGTTCAATCACCTTAAAGATCATTAATTAAAACTTTGGGAGAAAAAAAACCCATCAGACAGAGCAGTCACTCATATGTAATAAAGAGGGTCTCACCGCAGAGTTTATTTTTCAGATTTACGAGGATCCCCCAGCCCCAACTTTAATAAAACCAGGACCCCATGTATCAACAGGTGGCTTTACTGAGACCAGCTCTAAACATAGGACTGCTCAATATCAGCTGCAACCAGTAAAAAAAAAAAATCCTCATGATTTATTTTAGAAAACCCAGCACACCCAGTTGTAGCACAAGTTGACAGTAGGCGTTCACTTCAAAATAAAACCAAAGCACAAAAAAAAACTAACACAAAAACGCCACTAGCGTTCCCCATATTACATTACGACAAGCAGCAGTGTAAAAGTTATCCTCTTAATGTAGAGTTAAACTGGCTGTCCCTCATTGCAGCTTTTACTAGGCCGTCCGGCACATTATATTGTATTACATAAGCCAGCAGCATAACGTTGGGAGTTGGGTTTTTCTCCGGCCAGGTACCCACCTTATTTGACGTTTTGGAGGACATTTTCCTCTGCTATTCCGCCTCAACAGCAGCAGGGTTAAAGTTGTTCCCGACGCTTGTTTTGAGTAATCGCTTGGGCTATATCGCTGTTCTTTCCCCCCCCCGATTTCCAGCGCAATTTTCGCCCAGCAGCTGCCGCCACGCCGGGCTGCGTTGTTATTTTATTTTATCCGGGACGACGGGAAACATGTCACGAAAAACCGTGCGGGAAGTCCAAAGTTCATTATCTTATCTTCGCCGCCTGTGACGCCAACCTTGGTCCAGCTGGGAATGGTATCATGGGAGAAAGTCGGGTAGAAAGAAAAAATATATATATATAAAAAAAAAACAAGACGGATAAGCTCTCCTCGTTGTGGCGTTCCGTGGCTAACCTCTGGATGAAAAGTTGTGGAGAGTAGGCATCAGTGGGACAGTATGCTGCAATGGCTACGGCAGGCTGAGGAAACCTCTCCCCCTCCTGCTCTTGGCTCTGTGAGCAACGGCCGTGTCGTGTATGTGCGGAGCAAACCATTCCACAGAAAAAGGGGGTCAGAAACTAAAAAGAAACCCCGACCCGTCGTCCATTCACGACAATTTACATTGTGTCAGGAATATTTTTTGTCACTAAATATAACTCTCGTGAGCGTAAGTTATCCATGACGTTTTTAAATAACTTCCTTGATAGCTACTTAAAATCGCCGGGACTGAAGTCTCCCCCCTCTCGGTAGTTTCTGTGGATAAACAGCCTGGGATACAATGAGGAGAAGCGACACTGCTGTCCCTGTTGATGCTGAATGCTCACTTTCCCTGGGAGACGATGTGCAACGTTCATTACTGAAAGGAGTACAGTGCAGGGGTGCATCAGAGAAATGTTCACACGTGTGGTCAAATGAGTCCCACTCACAATGTTGGGACACTAAAAACAAAATCAAAAGAGAACTTCAAGAGTGTCTTTTATGTTGTTGTCACGTCTTTGAGAAGATTAGGAAGAAATGCATGTATTTTGAGTTATTGCGTTTTTGTTTGTTTGTTTTTTTTTTTTTTTTGTTGTGCCCTGGGCAGCAAAAGACCCAACCTCTCACTACAACACATAACCAAAATACATACATTCCCCCAACAATTATTCTGCATAAAACACAACTTATGATGCAATGTAATAAACTTCATTCACTTGTTGACCTTACTATATTAACAAGTACTATTTTAAAAAAAACATATGTTGAACATAGAACTATTCAGTTCAGGTTTGGTCATTTATTTTATTCATTTGGTAATTTAGGTAGTTTAAATTTTGTACTTGATTATCAAAAAAGTTAAGATTCTGTGAAGTTTAATTTAGCTCCAGACCTGAAGCTGTGAATCAGACTGTCAGCATCCTGCTGTATAGGAAGGACCCCCTGGCGATGCCACTGGCACGCTAAATAGTTGTGTAAAAAAATCATAGCTCATAATGCCTTAACATATATATTTTTAAAGAATATGAGTAGTGAGCTAAGACGCTTAGTTGCATAAGGTATAATTAAGACAATGCCTATGTCCCTCTTCTTTTGAACAATCACAAAATAAGTTTGTTTAAAATTATTTTTTCAAAACTGCAAAGAAAAAAGAAAAAAGCCAAACTTGTGGTTGATAAGTTACCTTACAGGAAACCACATAAGCCATTCTGTTAAGTTCCTATTACTTCCTAAACCAGTCCCCACCCACAGGATGCTACAGTCTCAGATTGCATTGTTTCACAGTTTGTTCCTAGCAAAGCTCATGTGCATTATAGGAATTGGACAACAAGAGCAACACAAAATGTTAAACTTTTAAAATTTCTGCAGTTACAGTAATTGAGAGCATATAAACCCACAGTCACACCCTGTCTTTTCCAAACAAACCGAGCAATCGCATTCCCCAGATCTCACTCCTCCTAATGATCACTTCCTCTGTTTCTTTTCTCCTCAGGAGTGGAGGAGGGCTTGGTAGCTGTGTAGGTGGTCCATAAGGAGTTAATTCCCACCACGCGTAATCCTGCAAGGCAAAAATACCACAAGTGTGGAGCAGCAGACATGCCTTGAAGGTGAAAAGTAAAGGATGACCTCTGCGAAGGCTCGTTAAAGCCGAGAAGAGGATCAAGACGGAAGAACTCTAAGCCCCCTTACTTAATCAGGTAAACACACAAAATGTATAGAAAAACCAACAAAAGATTTCCCATGAGGTACTGCCACAATTTCCTGAGAAAGATCATTTACTCAAATGCATACATACCAGACATTAAACACACAAAACTGTTGGATCCACAGAAATAATACATACTAAGATTGACGCAAGCCTCTCGCTCCGTCTGAAAGTTCTCAGACGCCTCTCAGGATCGAGAAGTGCTGACAGAAGAATGTTGAGCATAGTTAAAACTCTTGTGTCCCCTTAAAACAATATCCAACCAAAAATCAAAGATCCAGAGCTTGAAATTGGTCACGATCAAATTTAAAGTGACAAGAGTAACATCCTCCCTCCGCCGGTCACCACTTCCTCTTCATCCACTACGGTGACGGCAGCTCAGATGTTCTTACAGACAGAAACAAGACATTTGTGACACTCCACCGTGATCAAAGCTATCCTCTTTACTTGCATCCTTGCTCTCATCTCTCTCTCTCTCTCTCCCTCTCTCTCTCTCTCCCGCTCTCCCTTTTATTTATTTCACAAACACAAGCACATATGCGGAGATGGCTCTTCTGGACAACAGGCGGCTTCAAAGCTCAGGTGCTCTCATGGAAGAGCAGGCACATGGAAACAAAGGCGAACATGCAGGCCCATGCTGACTGGAACACATCACAAGGTTCACTCAACCCAGCTTCTCCTGCAGCGAAAAGGCTAATGTAGAGTGAAACAGACTTGGTAAAAAAAGAAAACAAAAAAAACAACTAAAGCTGCTGGCCGTTGATGCACAAAGAAGCACTCACATGACACAAAAACGAAGCTGATGCGACGACCGAGATGAGAGGCAGGACTGCCAAGCAGATGTTGTTTCTATGTTTTCTTCTGTCCTGCGTTAAGAGGCTTCAGAGAAAATGGATGATCCCTCCTGACCCTAATTTCCAGCAGAGAATAAATAATATGAACCGTCTGGTCCCCCAAAAGCCCCCAAAGTTTTCAATCTAGACTGTGTAAAAGTTATTCATAATGCAGGTTTTAAAGCAATTGAATGGTAAGAGTTGTTTACAGAAGCATATTTCAACAAAATCAATTAATTTTCGGCTTATTATCTTGAGACACAGTCCTTTCAAATCTTGATTAAACAGGAGTAAACAGTTTACTGTATGGAAATGTGAATTACTT
The DNA here is from genome assembly GCF_000485575.1 of Poecilia formosa. Lineage (NCBI taxonomy): Eukaryota > Metazoa > Chordata > Actinopteri > Cyprinodontiformes > Poeciliidae > Poecilia > Poecilia formosa. The sequence continues at coordinate 537,966 of NW_006800000.1, forward strand.
AAAAAAAAGTATTTCAATGTAACCATGAAAAACCTGTTTTCCAAGAGTAACCCATCCAAGACACAAGCTTTAAACATACAAGGCCAAAATACAAGGNTTGTAGAAACCTGAATTATCTTTTCTGCGGTAGGAAAAGGGACAAAAGGACAACAGAAGCAAGTCTGACATTTGGACAAGATGAAGAGGTTACACGTGTTGTGCTTACACTGTATAATAGAAGAGGCATGTTTGAGGGTAAATTCAGCAGGTTCTGTTGCATCTACACTGATAAGCTCCGGCTGAAGTCAGAGCAAAAACATTAAGTAAATCATCTCAAACAAAAAAAAAAAAAAAAAAAACTGGATCAGCGTCACATTTCAAATAGATTTTTTTTTTCCACACCGTTTATGATACAGAGAGCTTGCCAAGGGAAGATGGATTTCAAAAATACATTGCTTTCCAGGATGTGGATGTGTTTGGATGACACGAAAAACAGAGTATTTAGCTTCACTCACTAGGATGTAAAGAAGGATGTTTGCTGTCAGTTTGAGTCTGTTCTTTGCACAAGTTGCACTGGTGTGAAAAATGCCAAAGCAAATGTGGACAGAGCTGAAATAAAATAATGAAAATTCAGCATCCACTAAATGAAGCTTTGTGACCAATTTGACCTACAACTATAAGCAGAAAATGGTTACACAATAAAATGATTAAAGTAAAAAAAAGAAAGAAAGGAAGACATATGTCTTCCAAAAATGTTAGATACATTTTATCTTGACATTTATATCTATATGTATATTATTGACTTTTATATCTATTTATAAACAAAACCGTTTAGACCTTATGTCTAAATCAGGTTTACCTGTTTTAATTAAGGTAGAGCTGGAAGACCGATGGTGAAAAATTTATCGCAACACATTTCATATCAGTTGATATCGCCAATTGTTGATATTATTGATTTTTTTTTTATATCTAAAATACTACCAAACTGGTCTATCCAGTTTTCAATCCACCATTTTTTGTTTTTAAGAAGTTATGAGGAATGATGGCAAAAACTGAAACTGCTGCTGCTCAAGTAACTCTAAAGGTTGTTGCTAGGTTACCAAAGAGTGAGTGGGTTAGTTGTTGCCAGCAACCTTGGTTAGCTAGTAGTGAGAGGTTGAGTGGCTAAAGCCTTTCCTCTGCCTACATCCACCTATAGAAAATATTATGTATATTGAATATTCCATCAGATATATCTGTTGATAATGATCATGTGTTTATTGTGATATATATTATCCATTTATTGTCCTAGTGTGAGCTGTGATCCTTTCACTGATCTAATAAAGTCTAAATAATGGAAATATTTTTTTCCTTTATATTCAAATATATTCCCCCCTTTCATACAGTCTCAAATTGTTTTTTCTTACTTTGTTAGTTATTTTTAGTGCCACTTAGTCCAAGTACAAGCTTGTTAGACCACCCATCTGTAAAAAAAAACAAGCCATTATTCATACTTGTAAATTATTCATTTCAAACAAAACCTAATGTTCAAAAATTAAACAAAGGAGTCAATAAGATGCTCATAGGTACCCAGAAACAAGTAAAAATAACTAACTCTTGAACAAAGAGTCTAATGTGAAACAATACATCTCCACAAACTACAGATGATTACTTAGGTGCTGCGAGAGGATAACTTTGACACAGAGCAAACAACTGGAATATTTGAGGCAGAAAAACACAACGCCTTTCCAATTTCACAACATCCCTGGCATTATGCAATTCTGAGCCACAACTCAGGAGAGCTGCAGTCACGTGGCCCCATAAAACATGAGGCCAAGCCCACTCGATGGCATTCCCAAGCCTTCTGAGGACTTTGTTACAATAGGCATGTTGTGGGGCAGAATCTATAGAGATTTAATGAGTTACTGTGGTAGGAGCGTCCATTTTCCCAGCACTTATCTGACTACATCATTCCCATTTCACTGGAGGATACTAGAGGATGAGAGACACAGGGGGAGCCCATGCATTTTTTAACAAGATACACAAGCACAGAAACACAATGCAACTTGCTACTAGGATAACCCACACCCATCAGTGCACTTAGTGAACGACAGACAGAAGGAATTACAGTAAATTTGTAATAGTTGTCTGTTGTAATTCAGTAAAGCCAACATTATAAGATCCTTTCAATCTGATGAAACCAAGATTTCTACAGATTTCACCAACTCAAATTTAAGACTTCTTAAGACAGCTATGAATGAAATTTGTAACCTGCATTGTGGCAGAAATGCACAAGAGTGTCAAGCTTTCTCGCACCGCACTGGCTAGCAACAGAAGTGAGCAAAGATGGAGGTCGACCAGACAACAAACTTACCAATGATAAAAGCAAAAAAAAAAACAAAAAAAAAACAAGCTAGCCAGAAGGGATTTATTAGCAGCTAGTTGGCAGTTACCTCAACTATCACGAGTCACAGAATGTAATGAAGATGTGATTTTGTCTGACAGAAAAGTCCCACAAGAAAAATAAACTACAGACATTACACGAGATTAAATAGTCCTCCTGATACGACAACATTTAAGATCTGCAATAAACGCATTTAAGGTCGACTTACATGTTTTCTGATGAATTTAATACATTTTAAGGCCTTAATTTTAAATGCATGAATTTAAGACTTCAAGGCTTTTTGCAGACACACTGAAGATAAAGCCAGAGCTTTGTTTATAAGGTTTATAGTTATCACAAATACAGCATGATGGCTTCCAAGTGAACACAATCACATACCGTAGCCGACATACTAGATTACCAACAGGCCAGAGAGCAAAGAGGTAGAAAAATCCCAAACTGCAAGTGCCAAACAATGCTACAACTAGAAGCATCTGTCATCTTTCTGTAGCACTGCAAGCTGGTCCACAGTGAAAGCGAACATGAATCAGATGAGGAACAGCAGGAAGGGCTCAGAGTAGCTTGGGTCAAACAAGCAGACGGTCAGGAGCCAGATATGTTGTCTGCTTGATAAGTTTATGCAGTCTCACACACTGTTATTGGCTGCAGGCAGTGGAGTCGCTGTACCCAAGGCTGGAGTGCAAAACCACAGTCTGCAGATAAATACTTGTCCAAACTCACCCAATAATTCAGAACTTTTAGCACTCAATAACTTAAGAGAAGTTAATGATTTTGGAAAACTTGATAAATGTTTGAGTTTTCAGTTTCAGGCCTCGGGAAGATAAAGAGACTCAATTAAACTGCGAGTCAATGGGTTTTAAAGAGAATCCATGTGTTCAAAATCACCTCATTATTTACCTTAGGTACCTCTTACCTCCATACCGTATAGAGGAGACATGTATTTATTGAAATTACAATGTCTGTATGAGAGACAGTGCCACTATGTCTGTGCAGTATGCACCATCATCTCAAGACTGTGGGAACAACCAGAACAAAATGACAAAAAAATAAAATAAAACAGAACCCACTTGCACAGATATTCTGCAAGCTGAGATGTTCTGCTACTCTTGTTTAAATGCAGACATCACAGAATCCACTTAGCACCTGTCCACTCTCACGCTCCCTTTTTTAAAAACCACACTAACGGCAGAAATTATGCCATTTCTACAGGTTTTCCAATTATGCCGTTTCTATAGGTTTTCCACATCGGTGCGTCTTGCATTGTCCCAACTATCTCACCATCAGCACAAGCTGGAAAAGGTAATAAGAGAGAAAAAGTAAACGACATCAAAGAGAGCACAAGCTGCAGCACAGCTTTAGCCACACTCGGAGGGTTCTTCCTCGTGAAATGGTCATTTTTGGTACTAGAAATGTGGTTATGGAACTACAATAAATCATTCCAGCTTTACAATCCAAAGACCCATTTCTACCTTCAGTCCAGACAAACGAAAAGTCACTAATGTAACATGATCATTGGAATAAAATAAATAATAATAATAATAATAATAATAATATAATGGTAAATATAAGCTATAGGAACACAAGGATGGAAACATTTTATTGTAAGGGATAGTGATGATGTGAATAATAAAACTAATAAAGCGCCAGGTTTCCAACCTAATGACGGGAAAAATTAATTTAAAAAAAGAATATTACTAGTACTTTTTGAATCATTTTGTTTTGTTGCTATTCTTCCCAGAAACAATTGAAAAACTGTTTGAACCTGCATGTTGTTACACATTTAAGACATGAACTGGTTCTTTGTCATTTTTAGCCAAGGTTATTCAGAGTTATTGTACGAGGTCTAAAATGTGGCTCCAGAGCCGCCACTGGTTGTAAAGCCCAACTTAGACAGTTGCATTTGACATTCAATACCATATTTTGCTATATCCGTTACAGTAACGTCAACAAAGAAGAAAGAAAAATACGTAGGATAAATCCTAATCTGCTCTGAACAAGCAAAATGTAATCTCTAGCAGCAATACAACATAAGACAAATGACGGAGAATATTTTGAGTGTAAGAAACGGCTAAATCTCTGTGACTTAGTGATTATGTGCTACTTTCTAAAGGAACTGGTGCACACGTTAGCACTGAAAGGATTGAAACGGTTCGTTGCTTGAGTTAGAAAGCCTCTTATGTTTCAGGAAAACTCCCTGTCTAGAAAATTGTTATAAGCTGAACTCCAGAAAGTTAGTCCTTTCAGCTGGAAATCCAAACATTGTTTCAGACGGACGACTGCTTCCCAGACTGAAAAAAAATCTGCCCTCACAATACTGAGGAATACAGGCAAATGAGCACATGGCAGACTGTGTGCGTGTGTGTGTGTTTGTGTGTACAGGCATGTAGGGCAACAAGCCTTGGGATGAATCTGTTCCAGTCTCTTTCTCTTTTCCCCAACCAGCTGAGCCACGGCTGCCACATGCACTCTCCCTTGTATCCCCCCACTACCTCTATCTATCTCTGTCTCTCTCTCACACACACACACACACACACATATGCACGCACGCACGCACACACAACACCCTGCGTCAAATCCCTTATGCCAGTTGTAGGAATGACAAATCCCTGCAGAGACCTGTTTCGCATTGCCCTGCCATTAAGGAGGCAGGCCTGGCTTAGAGTGTCCTTTGCTGTGCTGGCCACATGACGATGATAAGAAACTATCCCCGAGTGAACCAAAGGGACATTTCCATTAATCTCAAAAAAGAAGTGCCTGTAGATCAGTGAGACACGATGGGAACCATTTTATTCCAGAAAAACTTCTAGTGAAGGCCAAATAACAGCAGGTCTTCTTGAGGGAAGTCTGCTATAAGGAATTTGTAAGATATGCAGAAAACAACCGAGATGGGAGGAATATGAACCTCATTCTGCTGATAAAACCGGCTTTTTTGTTCCAAAACATCAACCATGAGATAAGTCTGGCATAAATCAGACAAAAAAAGAACACTGAATGTACTTTTAAAACACATGCACATCACACTTCTTCATAAAACTGAAATCGGTCTTCAAAAAGACCCTCCATTTAAGAGTTCGTTTTGACTTCAACTGAAACAGATATTAATGTGAAGGTCCAAGAGCTATAGTTCAGTGATTATAGGAAAAGAGCAGCAGTCTTTTTAAGAACTGCCATGTGACTCAGATTATAGTCGGAGCATCTCTCCCTCCCACTCCTTCCTTTCTCCATTTCACCTCTCCAATCACCCCACCTCCCTCAGGAGAAGGCATTTTCTCTTTTCCCCTCCTTTTTTCCACCTTATCTGCCTTCAACCTGCCCCCAGCTGTGTGTATGTGGCCCGGATATCCCTCCAGAGATGACAAGGATAAACAGGTCAGATATCCTTGATAACGGTCACACTCCCAAATCCCCTCACAGTGCAAAAACACGGACAGCTGGTTTCTCTTAACATTTACGATACTGGAAAGTGATATTTATTAAGAAGCTGAATTCGATGCTTAAAACCGGCTTTCAAGCTTCTTACGTCAACGAGTTGTTGACGTCAAGTCCATACGCTACATAAATGTGATGCTCTTCTTGTATGGCCGCAGAAAAACTGAAGCCAATCTGAACACAGAGGCCTGAAAAGCTGCTAACCTCTGCAACTAGCAAACCTTTAGCAGACCTCAGAGCTAGCTCACACCTGGTCTACTGAGGCGCTCTCTGACAACTTTAAGTCAACTATCCATTTCCAAAGATTTGTTTATTCATCTGAGGATGACTATGTATTGGTGTGTGCATGTTTCTGGTGTGTTAATCTAAGATCGTCGGTCTGTAAAGCCCAACATGTGACGTTCCCTGACCTGTATCAGACGTACTCCAGTAGTTCATTTGTACATTTAAAGATGCTTTACACAAACACAGTTAAACATGGTGGATGCACAAAAGCTGTAGACCGTGTGTGATTTAAAAGGAATAATTTTGAGTCTAAGGCCTTCCTACCATGTTAATCACTCGGAGCTGACAATAGGACGCTTAGGGCCGAGAGCAAAAACATCATCAGGAGTCTTTTTCTCTCTAGCACGCGGTTCTCTAATTGCCTTTCCCTCCTTCAGTGATGTAAATGGAGATGTGCAATCATCAAAGCAAAATAGAGGCTGTTCTTGGCTCACTGTTCAACTCTAATTAATGCAACCTCCTGAATGCAAATGCTTCCTGCACTCGTCTCAGTCAAAACACAACCGGTGTAAAGGCCGGAGGGATCGCTGACACTCTGAGTTACATTTCACTTTTGTGTGTATTCACAAGAGGAAGGTAGGAACGGCTGAAGTCTAGTCAAACAGAGCCGGCACAACACTTCATGTAATGAATGAAAATTGATGCAGACTAATTGGAGTTTTCAATTAGTCTGATGACATAAAAGAGACATTACTTACCCCAAAGATATCCAAAAGTCTAATTAATGTCCATGTTTAGAAAAGAACATAACAATAACTGGCACTTCTACTCAAGCACAGATTTCCATTTAAACAACCACACACCTTTGTATAAGTTAGAAAACGCAATGCTTGATTAATTTCGCCGCAATCTGAAGGGAAACCTGTTTGTTATTCTGCACTGTAGTTGACTCATGATGCCCTGAGCATGATTCTCCTTCAAACACTTTTACTATGTGATCTTGTTTTTAACTCCAACATTACTTTAAACATTAAATTAAAAGCTTGTAGAATGGTTTGAAAAACATGTCAGATTGTTTCAGAGGCCTGATTAAGAACTCTGCATCACCATCAATCCAGTTAAAGTATAATATGTTTTTATGTTAACAGAAAAAAATCATAACATATCAAAAAATTTAAAGGCAAGATAAAATAGGAGTACGAAAAAATGTTTTACTCACTTTTGCCAAGCGTTCACAACCATTTACAAAACATCCCTCTAACCTTAGGACACACTGTCAGTATTTTTGCAACAGTGTTGTCTTCCAAGACGTGAGGCCAAAAGATGTACAAGTGCTACTCCTTTATCACGCCACAGTAACATTCTGTTGCAGTTCATCATCAGCTTTGGCTTTACAGGAAACAAATACCGATTCATCACCGTGCCTCATCAGTTGGGAGTCGAGAATGTTGCACTCCCAAGAATTGTTTGCTCAACATGCCAGGAATTTAAAAACTGCATACAACGTCGGGTGTTGATGGTCACGGTTACATCCTGGCTCTGAAGTCAGTTTCATGCATTTTTGTATGAATCAGAAGAATTAATGCGACACCTCAGAGCCACTGCACATGAAAATGTCATTATCCACGATAGCTTAGTGTCCACCTATTGGATTAAAAAATAAATAAATAAATAATACCACTACTTTCCCAACATCAACAGAAATCGTTAGTCAACAACTATACGACTGGCCCTTTGCCCATGACGTCAAGCGTGCAAAAGTTCCACTCTGCCAAGACGGACGTAAAAACATCATATGTGTGCATTAATTCCTGTGAACAGAGTTGATAGTCTAATCAATTTTTTATTTAGTTGAATTCACTGTATAAATGGTTGTAGGGTGCTGCATGTTAAGCTACACAAACAGGCAAGGAAGCAAAAGTTATCGTAAACCTTTTGATGAGGAATGAAGACGGCGATCGATAGCAGCCATCAATTGTGAGGTCTGGCAGCCCTCGGTGCAGCAAACACTTTTTATAAGGAATGAAAATTGATGCTCATATACTTTATAAGTAAGTAAGTTTCGTAAAATGAAGTCAAATATTGCATTATGGAGAAGGTACATGTCAAATTATTAGTAATCATAAAGAAAATGCCCCATCATCACGCAGCCTCACAAGTATGAAAAAAACAGTAACATTAAATCCGCTCCAGTGTAACAGGAAACACCATTTCTGACAAAATGATAAAAATTATGTGGCGTTAATTCAGGCAAAGTCAGCAATTTGATCAAATCAACAAACACGTCAAGAGGAAGAAGGTACACACCTTTGCATAAGTTTCTCAGGAAGCCATTTCCAACTTTTGAACATATTGCCGACAATGAGCCCCAACTGTGTGCTACTTCCACAGACAAATTAGTCGCTCTGTTCAAATCAGAAGCTCAGTCTAATTAGTCCAGTTTTTAAAAAAGTACTTTCAAACTTTTAAGGAGAACCAACACCCCCCCACACTTCAAGGATGTTTTAGGACACTTTAAAAAAAAAAGAAAAAAAGAAAAAAACAGGCTAAAATGTATTTGGGGATGTAGTTGACTCCAATTGAAAAAGTAGGTCTTGAAACCTTGCCGTTGGAAGAAGTCCCTTACTTCCAACGTCCATCATGGTGCCTCAATCTGCTAAGGCAGGGGTGCCCAAAGTCGGTCCTCGAGGGCCGGCATCCTTCATGTTTTAGTTCTCTCCCTGGTTTAATGCACCTGATGGCTCGTTAGAAGGCCTAAGAGGAATATTGACAAGCTGAAAAGGTTGTTACTACCACCAGGGAGAGAACTAAAAGGTTGCAGGATGCCGGCCCTCGAGGATCGACTTTGGGCACCCCCGTGCTAAGGTGACATGTTTGCAAAGGACCAATTGTTAGCCTCTGCTTCCAAACGTTTTTGGTAAAACTACCTCTGAATTATAAAACCCGCTGCTCTGCTCATGTAATTTTTAAAAGTCTCTGTGTTGTGAATCTTTTGCTCCGGCAGATTTAATCGAAAACATCACAACAAAGCTGGAGCAATGAATTCACAGAAAAGTGGTGGTAAATTAACAAAGAAAGAATGGACAAATGTTAAAAATTCAGTGATTTTGGCTCTAGCTTGGCGTGTTTTGTGTTCGGTTTGTGCCATGAAACAAAACTCCATGAAGACATAAAAGTTAAATTGTTGCACACTCATTGTCTTATGGCCACGTACTGTGAATACAGTGCAATATTTTCATCTGCAACAACAGACTTTTTGGTTCATTAAAACAAAAAAAATATTTGCTACACAATATGTATTCAGTCTACAAAGGCTTTCTGTGTGTGGATCAATAGACAGAAAGCTTGATAAATGACTTAATTTATCTTCTTTTTATTTATTGATTTGATATTAAGTTGTTTTGCCACAACAAAATTGCAACCTTTTCACCTAATGTTTTATAATTAAATTACTAATGATGTTCACAAGTAGCGATGAAAAGTCAAAATGTGAAAATGTAAAACATATTTACATTTTGTTTTACATTTTAATTTATGTTTAATTGACTAACATCAATTAAACATCAATAAATAAATAAATAAATAAATAAATAAAAAAGTTACTAGTTATAAATCCATCAATAAAAAAAAGCACATGGGTATGTTCACTTTTCATGTCAAGTTGTTTTTTTTTTGTTTGTTTTTTTAAACTACACCACTGACAACAACTGTTACTTCAGGTCATTAAGAATCAGGCAAACTGATCTGTTTATGTCTGGAACAAAATTACAGAACTCATTAATCTAAGAGCAGCACTTGTAAGAGGCAGGAAACACTCTGTTCAAAAACCTGAAGAGAACTTTAGTCTTTAAAGTGTGAGGTTTCTTTTTATTTCAACTTACTACAAAAGAAATGTTTGTTTTCTCATTGATATAAGAAGTATTTATCATGAAGCAAAGTGTGTTATGCAATTTCTGACTACTGCATTCAAGGAATTAGAGAGCGACCTGACTTTCAGGACACACACACACACACACACACTATGACGTTAAACAGCAATCAAAAACACAAGGAGTAGATTCCAAAATCATAAGCACAAGAAGATTGAAACAAGTGGAAACGTTGGCCGTTGGAGGCTGGTTACAAGCAGGACCGGTAGTGCAATAGTAAGTAATACGAAGGTGTGACCCAGCCATCATGTACAGTACTGTAACGTCATCAGTTGACATGATGCAGCTGGTTTCGTCTAACTGGAGCAACCGCCCAAACCTGAATTTCACTCCTGCTGTCGTACAAACAATTCACATTCCATACTTGTCAAAGTGAAAAAAGAAGGTGTGGGAAACCCAAAAGGGGAGAAAAAAAAAAAAAAAATCAGACGCTCAGTCTAATTAGTCCAGTTTTTTAAAAAAGTACTTTCAAACTTTTAAGGAGAATCAAACTCCCCTCTCCCCCATTTCTGGGTTGTTTTAGGACCCCTTTTTTTTTTTAAACAGGCTAAAATGTATTTGGGGATGTAGTTGACTCCAATTGAAAAAGTAGGTCTTGAAACCTCAAGTGAACCTGTTTGGAAATTCTGTGAAGATGTCTTATTAATGAGTTATTATTTTAGGAGATACTAAAAGCTGAGCAAGTCATCATGAAAATTTTTTAGGGCTTTTAAAACTTATTGAGTCAGCAAATATAACGGAAAGCTCTGACAGGCAAGTCAAATGTGATTAATGCTGGGTGTTCAGGCAGGACAGATTTAGTTGAGTGTAGGTTCAATCACCTTAAAGATCATTAATTAAAACTTTGGGAGAAAAAAAACCCATCAGACAGAGCAGTCACTCATATGTAATAAAGAGGGTCTCACCGCAGAGTTTATTTTTCAGATTTACGAGGATCCCCCAGCCCCAACTTTAATAAAACCAGGACCCCATGTATCAACAGGTGGCTTTACTGAGACCAGCTCTAAACATAGGACTGCTCAATATCAGCTGCAACCAGTAAAAAAAAAAAATCCTCATGATTTATTTTAGAAAACCCAGCACACCCAGTTGTAGCACAAGTTGACAGTAGGCGTTCACTTCAAAATAAAACCAAAGCACAAAAAAAAACTAACACAAAAACGCCACTAGCGTTCCCCATATTACATTACGACAAGCAGCAGTGTAAAAGTTATCCTCTTAATGTAGAGTTAAACTGGCTGTCCCTCATTGCAGCTTTTACTAGGCCGTCCGGCACATTATATTGTATTACATAAGCCAGCAGCATAACGTTGAGAGTTGGGTTTTTCTCCGGCCAGGTACCCACCTTATTTGAAGCTTTGGAGGACATTTTCCTCTGCTATTCCGCCTCAACAGCAGCAGGGTTAAAGTTGTTCCCGACGCTTGTTTTGAGTAATCGCTTGGGCTATATCGCTGTTCTTTCCCCCCCCCGATTTCCAGCGCAATTTTCGCCCAGCAGCTGCCGCCACGCCGGGCTGCGTTGTTATTTTATTTTATCCGGGACGACGGGAAACATGTCACGAAAAACCGTGCGGGAAGTCCAAAGTTCATTATCTTATCTTCGCCGCCTGTGACGCCAACCTTGGTCCAGCTGGGAATGGTATCATGGGAGAAAGTCGGGTAGAAAGAAAAAATATATATATATAAAAAAAAAACAAGACGGATAAGCTCTCCTCGTTGTGGCGTTCCGTGGCTAACCTCTGGATGAAAAGTTGTGGAGAGTAGGCATCAGTGGGACAGTATGCTGCAATGGCTACGGCAGGCTGAGGAAACCTCTCCCCCTCCTGCTCTTGGCTCTGTGAGCAACGGCCGTGTCGTGTATGTGCGGAGCAAACCATTCCACAGAAAAAGGGGGTCAGAAACTAAAAAGAAACCCCGACCCGTCGTCCATTCACGACAATTTACATTGTGTCAGGAATATTTTTTGTCACTAAATATAACTCTCGTGAGCGTAAGTTATCCATGACGTTTTTAAATAACTTCCTTGATAGCTACTTAAAATCGCCGGGACTGAAGTCTCCCCCCTCTCGGTAGTTTCTGTGGATAAACAGCCTGGGATACAATGAGGAGAAGCGACACTGCTGTCCCTGTTGATGCTGAATGCTCACTTTCCCTGGGAGACGATGTGCAACGTTCATTACTGAAAGGAGTACAGTGCAGGGGTGCATCAGAGAAATGTTCACACGTGTGGTCAAATGAGTCCCACTCACAATGTTGGGACACTAAAAACAAAATCAAAAGAGAACTTCAAGAGTGTCTTTTATGTTGTTGTCACGTCTTTGAGAAGATTAGGAAGAAATGCATGTATTTTGAGTTATTGCGTTTTTGTTTGTTTGTTTTTTTTTTTTTTTTGTTGTGCCCTGGGCAGCAAAAGACCCAACCTCTCACTACAACACATAACCAAAATACATACATTCCCCCAACAATTATTCTGCATAAAACACAACTTATGATGCAATGTAATAAACTTCATTCACTTGTTGACCTTACTATATTAACAAGTACTATTTTAAAAAAAACATATGTTGAACATAGAACTATTCAGTTCAGGTTTGGTCATTTATTTTATTCATTTGGTAATTTAGGTAGTTTAAATTTTGTACTTGATTATCAAAAAAGTTAAGATTCTGTGAAGTTTAATTTAGCTCCAGACCTGAAGCTGTGAATCAGACTGTCAGCATCCTGCTGTATAGGAAGGACCCCCTGGCGATGCCACTGGCACGCTAAATAGTTGTGTAAAAAAATCATAGCTCATAATGCCTTAACATATATATTTTTAAAGAATATGAGTAGTGAGCTAAGACGCTTAGTTGCATAAGGTATAATTAAGACAATGCCTATGTCCCTCTTCTTTTGAACAATCACAAAATAAGTTTGTTTAAAATTATTTTTTCAAAACTGCAAAGAAAAAAGAAAAAAGCCAAACTTGTGGTTGATAAGTTACCTTACAGGAAACCACATAAGCCATTCTGTTAAGTTCCTATTACTTCCTAAACCAGTCCCCACCCACAGGATGCTACAGTCTCAGATTGCATTGTTTCACAGTTTGTTCCTAGCAAAGCTCATGTGCATTATAGGAATTGGACAACAAGAGCAACACAAAATGTTAAACTTTTAAAATTTCTGCAGTTACAGTAATTGAGAGCATATAAACCCACAGTCACACCCTGTCTTTTCCAAACAAACCGAGCAATCGCATTCCCCAGATCTCACTCCTCCTAATGATCACTTCCTCTGTTTCTTTTCTCCTCAGGAGTGGAGGAGGGCTTGGTAGCTGTGTAGGTGGTCCATAAGGAGTTAATTCCCACCACGCGTAATCCTGCAAGGCAAAAATACCACAAGTGTGGAGCAGCAGACATGCCTTGAAGGTGAAAAGTAAAGGATGACCTCTGCGAAGGCTCGTTAAAGCCGAGAAGAGGATCAAGACGGAAGAACTCTAAGCCCCCTTACTTAATCAGGTAAACACACAAAATGTATAGAAAAACCAACAAAAGATTTCCCATGAGGTACTGCCACAATTTCCTGAGAAAGATCATTTACTCAAATGCATACATACCAGACATTAAACACACAAAACTGTTGGATCCACAGAAATAATACATACTAAGATTGACGCAAGCCTCTCGCTCCGTCTGAAAGTTCTCAGACGCCTCTCAGGATCGAGAAGTGCTGACAGAAGAATGTTGAGCATAGTTAAAACTCTTGTGTCCCCTTAAAACAATATCCAACCAAAAATCAAAGATCCAGAGCTTGAAATTGGTCACGATCAAATTTAAAGTGACAAGAGTAACATCCTCCCTCCGCCGGTCACCACTTCCTCTTCATCCACTACGGTGACGGCAGCTCAGATGTTCTTACAGACAGAAACAAGACATTTGTGACACTCCACCGTGATCAAAGCTATCCTCTTTACTTGCATCCTTGCTCTCATCTCTCTCTCTCTCTCTCCCTCTCTCTCTCTCTCCCGCTCTCCCTTTTATTTATTTCACAAACACAAGCACATATGCGGAGATGGCTCTTCTGGACAACAGGCGGCTTCAAAGCTCAGGTGCTCTCATGGAAGAGCAGGCACATGGAAACAAAGGCGAACATGCAGGCCCATGCTGACTGGAACACATCACAAGGTTCACTCAACCCAGCTTCTCCTGCAGCGAAAAGGCTAATGTAGAGTGAAACAGACTTGGTAAAAAAAGAAAACAAAAAAAACAACTAAAGCTGCTGGCCGTTGATGCACAAAGAAGCACTCACATGACACAAAAACGAAGCTGATGCGACGACCGAGATGAGAGGCAGGACTGCCAAGCAGATGTTGTTTCTATGTTTTCTTCTGTCCTGCGTTAAGAGGCTTCAGAGAAAATGGATGATCCCTCCTGACCCTAATTTCCAGCAGAGAATAAATAATATGAACCGTCTGGTCCCCCAAAAGCCCCCAAAGTTTTCAATCTAGACTGTGTAAAAGTTATTCATAATGCAGGTTTTAAAGCAATTGAATGGTAAGAGTTGTTTACAGAAGCATATTTCAACAAAATCAATTAATTTTCGGCTTATTATCTTGAGACACAGTCCTTTCAAATCTTGATTAAACAGGAGTAAACAGTTTACTGTATGGAAATGTGAATTACTTAAAAAAAAGTATTTCAATGTAACCATGAAAAACCTGTTTTCCAAGAGTAACCCATCCAAGACACAAGCTTTAAACATACAAGGCCAAAATACAAGGNACAACACTAACTCTTACGTTGTATTTTTGAAGTTTTAGATTGCATGACTGGGGGACCTGTCCTGTCTTTTGCCCAATGACTGCTGGAGACAGAACAAAAAATATCAAATATCTAAGAAATGAAAATGGTACAGGTTTTAAGGTTAGATTAAAAACCTTTAATAACTTATTAAAATATATGAATTCCATTTCAAAGCATCAGCGATTGTTGCTGAATCTAGGCTAAAAATAAAAAGATAAGATTGTTCTGAATAAAACTTAGAAATTATTCCAAGGAAGAGGAGAACATTTGATTTCCATCTTGCCTAAAACAAACATGACCCTTAGAGCTACATAAGACCTGTTCATAAGAAAGGCTCTCAGGTGGTCTTCTACTTCAAATGTCTACTGTTTCTACTCACACAGGCTCATCAGTCACAGCCTGACATGGCAGTAAAATCCCATCTGTTTCCACTGGCACAGCACAGATAGGAAAAAAAAACAACATTGCTTCTACTTAACATATTAACAGATATGAGCAACCTGAGCTAAAAGTAGAAGCGGCTGAGCTGAAATCTCTGTCATTCATATTCTTAAATTTACTGCACTCTGCAGAAGAAATGTAAGCTAGTGCGAGAAGAGTCTGAAGTGCTGTTATTTTGAGCGACACTTAGCTTCACATAGTTCTAGTGATAAGGAGGAGGGGGTGGGGGGAAAGCTTTGACTGTACTAAATTTACCACGACAGGTCGCTCACGGATAGGAGTGAATCAGGATGCCTTACGTCTTCTGAAGGTGCAGTTGGTGAAGAAAGAAAAAAATCTTAAGTATCTCGTGTTTTACGTTTGTTCGTCCCAAAAGAGAAGTGTCCTTTAAATCTGGAAAAATTGAAACTGCTGCAGTGAACCCGGTTGAACTTCCCTCTGCTTCTTAGTGATACCTTTATAAGAGCTGCTGCAGTGCATCATAACAGATGGCTTAGTAAAGGTTTAATGCAGCTTGATATTCTTCTTCTAAATCAATATGAATGCTAAGAAACACAGGTGTTTGTGCATTGAGATTGATGCCCTGTAACCTTGAATAAGATGTAAATGTAAAGAGGAAAAAAAAAAAAAAAACTGGGCCATTGCATCATGCTCTCCTGCTGTGTGACAAGTCCAATGTTTGGTGCAGAACGAGGCTGTAAATTGAAAATACGTCAAATCCCAAGGTAAAATCCACAACACACTCAGCTCAGTGTGCTGTGTATTCCTGTGTTTGCGTGTGTGTTCGTGTGTGTGTGTGTGCGTGTGTGTGTGTGTGTGTGTGTGTATGAGAGAGGGTGAACAAGGGAGAGGTTTGGCAGTAAATACCTCATGAACAACAATTCAACCTTTTCCCTTCATTGTTCCAGCAGCATACAAAGCAAATGTAACTTAAGTAGCATTTGGTTGCCAACCCAGTGCTATTTGTTTTAAAAAAAATAAAAGTATTACAATATATCTGAACTGTGCCAACAAGTACAGACTGTACTCAAAACCTTCTTGTTTTTGTATGTGGTACATTTGTTGGATATAAAGTGATTCCAAATTTATGACAAGCAAAACCGTGACTTCTCAACACACAGAAATGGAAAATTATTTCATGAAATAACATACAAATGTAAGGAAATTTTCATACAGGAAGAAAAAAAAAAGAGGAAAAAAATTGTCTCGGTAATGTGTTATCGCCAATTCACATCTAGGTGCATTAGAGTGACAGATCGGAGCATGAACTTGCTGACATAGTATGGGAGGTTTCTAACTCGCTGGCGTGGCTGCATATGCAGGCAACTCAGCAATTTGGTGACAGAGTGAGAATAAGTAATGATGTGAATTTTAATGAAAAATATGAAGAGGTGCAGAGTTGTCATTTCTTTAGTATGGTTTTAGATGCACCAAAAACTAAAAAAAAAAAAAAACGAAAAAAAAAGATTTTGTGTCAAAGATATGTCATCAGTGAAAAAGTACCCGACCTCACATAAACATGCTGGTTACGACATGTCACCATTGTTAGACTAAAGAGAGATGCAATAAAGGTTCAGCTGACTGGCTGGAGTAACAGTGAATATTTAGACTGCAACAAGAGCGTAAGAGCAGAATCAACACTTTGCAAATTCACTGATGGTTAACATTCTTTTAACCATCAGTTAAAAGGATTATATAAAGAAAGAAAAGTCTAGCATTAGTTGCCATTGGCAGATGTAAAAATGTCTAATAGGTTTGCTGTTTGAAGCGTCTGTCTCTTAAATCAAACAATGACTGTAGTGTTATAGCTGGCGGTTTCAGCCGAGAGGCTGGTCAGATCTGAATCAGATAATCTAGAGGAGTTTAAGCACTTCTCTGTAAAGTCCAAGACCAACATATTGACTTTTTTTCCCCAAAAAAATTCACAAAACACAGCAGGCAGGAGACCACACGACCACACCTAAGAGCCATTAGCAAAACTCTAAAACATTCGCTGGCAACTTCTTCAAATGTGAAATTTTCTTGACCCCAAACATCACACATGCACACACTTTGCTCTGCAGCAAACACAGCAGTTAGCTTAGAGACTGTTGCACAAGGCCATAAAAATCAGATGTTTTTATTTGTGCATCAGAATGTTCCTTTGACCTTCAATATGCAAACCTTTAACTTTGTAGTTTTTTTTCTCCTTGATCTAAAAATCTGAATCCTGTCTAGGTTAAAGTTGTTTTGAATCATATGCAGCCAGAAAAAAAAAAATCTGTTACACACTTAAAAGAGCACAAAAACATCGCTTTCCCCCCACCATCAGAAACAACTTAATTTTTTTTAAATCTATTCTTCTTTTTTAATTTCTTCTTCTTACTACTGCTACCTTTGTCTCCACTGTTGTCTGGATGTATTCATTTTCTACATTTTTTGAGACAAGGACTGGGGCAACATTCATGCCACATGGTGTAAATCCTTAGTTTAGTGTAGCAGACACATGCTACACAACAGCTGCAGTGTTGACAGCAGGCGGCAGGCAGTAAAATGCAGTTCGACACATATTTTAAGTGGCATGTAATTGATTTTAAAGGCAAGGGCAAAGATTTATGAGTCTAACACATGGAGAAACTGTAGGTTTTATGTCGTCATGCTGTGGGAAAGCAATTAACTCCTGTCAGAGTTAAAAGTTTGTTCCACAGTGCAGACACACATCTAATCCTAAAACTATCGAAAACTGCAGTTGGTGAAGAAAGAAAAAAAAAATTCAGTATCTTATCTTTTTATCTTTTTTTCTGCCCAACTGGATCCATGTACATATTTCCTGACAAGTAAACCGAGAAAATTAAGCAATAAATTTTGGACAGTTTTTGAGTACATTGAAGGGAAACTATGCCAGTCTGCGGAACCAATGAGATTTCAGTTATTCAGTGCCAGCTGATTTATTTTTAGTGTCATCTCACAATGAGCTTTTCTACAAAAGTGAACAAATCAACACAGACTGATTCACTCTTAGCTAAAATTCCCCCAAATTTTTCCTAAAGCCATCAAAACAAAATAAATCCTCAACAGCCTTTCTGCGAGAGCTGCAGCTCTGTGTTGAATGTAAACAATGCACTGAGGTCAGCCATGTTATCAGATCTGTCTGCATGGCCAAGCAGAGTTCCTACGCAAGACACACACACAATCACACTCATTGACTCGCCATATGACTTCAGGGAGACGCTTAGTTGTTATTCTCCTTTAAAGCTGCAGTAAGTAACTTTTATAGACAATGTGATTGTTACATATTTATTAAAACTGTCACTATGTCATGACAGGATATCATGAGAAAGATAATCTGTGAAAAGAAAAAATCAAGCTCCTTTGCTGTCTCCTTGTGGTCTTATTGCTACATGCAGAAATACATGGTCAGAAACAACCAATCAGAGGCAGGAGGAGGGTCTTGGTGCAGTCAAACACCCCTGCTCTTTGCTACACTACAGCACGTTCCCCACACCGCAGTGAATGCTCAGATTAGCATGACCTCCGATGTTTAATCTTGATTAAATATACCTGGTAAGATACAATCAGAATATGAAGTAAATATTTTAAAATATTCACCACACAAGTGTGATAACATTCAGACATCAATTCAAGCCCATCTCCATCCATTCATCTGTTCTCTGCAGATAACTATCACTTTTAACCAGAAGGAAATGAGCACAGCTGCAGTACTGGACAAAACAGTTGTTTTTTTCTCAAAGTGATAAAGCTTTCTGTAAGTACACTGTGACATCCTGATTTAGATTAGAGATTAAAGTTCTCCGATACATGGGAAGAATGACATGAGTCTGTATATATCTTTATGACTGCAAAACTGACCTCCACAGAACAGATAAAAATATGTAAAGTGTGGTACTGTAAACAAACTATAAGATATCTAAATTTACAATAAAAAGTAAAAAAATGTTTTTCTTCACAACTCTTACAACTCTTTTTTTTTACATTTATATCATGCCTGGCAAAATTAAGAATTTACTACACAAGGCAAAAGATGACAAATAATCACTGTTTTTACAGACTAGCTCTTTAGATTGTCAAATAAATTTAGTGATTACTTTCCCTGAGAAAATATGTAAAACCTAAAAGAAAAAAAAGAAGAAAGAATAAAAAAACATACAAACAAAACCACAGCGAAAATGTTAACCATTAAGAAGAAATCCTTCAGTGTGGGGCTGATATCAATGAATCAATCTGCAAGGAATTGGTACATCAAAGAAATAAGACAAGGCATAAGCAGCGACATCACTAATTATTAAAGTAATAATATTATCAGACAGCTTCTGGAGAACATGACATTAAAAACCTTTAAGTGCACTTAATGGACTCTGACAGTGTGAAATTTTGAATGTGAGTAAATCTGTGACATCAGTCAAATATTGGAACCAGTGGGTATGTCGGGAGAAAAAAAACTTGACACCTCTCCTTATTAATTTCAAGTGATGGTGACGCTGTGTTAAGTGTCTATAGACAACCCCTGCATCGACTAACCTTCTCTCACTGTTTTGATTGACTGTCAGACAGTCAAAACCTTTACCGAGACCAGAAGCAAAATTCATCCAAAGTGCAAAGCTGTGGGAGGAAATAATTTGAAGTTTATTTTTGATACCAATTGAAAATTATGACTAACTGACCTGTAAGAGAACAAACATGTAGATGAGAGCAGAGTCATTAAATAGGAAGGAAAACGAGACACGCCAGGGTAAGAAAAGGTAAAGAAAGACAATAAAGAGAGCAGGGAACAGAAGAAAAAAGAAATAGAAGAAAGTTAACAGACTGAAGATGAGGGTCGAGATAGCTGAGAAAAGGTTCCACCTTAGAAGAGAGCAACTTAATCACCAAGATAAGACAAACATAAGATGTCACCAAAGACAACAGATATTGTTAGATAAGAAAACAGAGGGAAGTACAGAGCCAACCCAGACTACGCTGCTCCTCAGTGAGGGAATGTTTCATGTGCAGTGAACTGGGCATCAGGCCTGAATAAAAGACAAATGTCCTCCTCTCCATGACTCCTCTCATGGTACTGCCTGTTACTGTTACATTCCAACAGTATGAAGCTGCTCACACGGTGCAAAGAAGTGGAAACAGAAGGAGCTTCTAGACAAAAAGGCACCGGAGAAGCTGAAGAAAACAAGCTGAGCAATACCCATGAGCAAAGCAGGTATAGCTGTAATTCTGTGAGTTAAACTATTCCGCTTCAAAGACAAAGCTTCACTGTGCAGCAAATCTGATTAAATGGTTCAGTGATAATGAGGTACGGGGACTTATTTGAAGATATTATCTGAGATGCTATCAGAAAACGGCTAACTGAGTGAAAACACCTGATTCTGCTTTATCTTTAGCCGAGTCTTTACAAACCTGAGAGTGATATACATGCATCCATGCTCATGTGCTGCTTAATAGCTCATGGTCTGTAGGGTTTAAGTGGAGAGGTTGTTTTTTGTTCTTGCCTTGTTTTGTCCTGCTGCTTTGTTTTCTGCTTCACTTCACACCTGGTTTCATTTCCTAAGTGTACACCTGTTCTGTTTAATTTACTCCCTCGGTATCAATATCCTTGGTTTCACTTACTTGCCACGTTTTTGTGTGTGCTCACAGCATGTCCGGTCCTCAACTTGATTCCTACATTAAATAAAATCACCAGCCGTCTTATAAGGCAGACTAGTTCAAATGCTTGCCACATCTCTATTTCTAAATACATCTCTATTTTGATGTATTTAGAAATAGAGACGTGGTGAAGATGACTTGCTGAGTGTTAGAAAAGGAGGGATTTAAGTGATTTAAATATAACATGTTTTTTTTTTGTTTTAAGATACAATAATCTGCTGGGATTTTCATGCACAATGATCTTTCAAGTTCCAGAGAATATACGTAAGAGCAGAAAATGTCCAGGAACCACAATGAAGGTGAAGATGCCTTGTTGTTGTTCGATATCAAAGGATTGTAGGTAGATTGGTTTCAGAAGATGGAGCGGTAAAAGCAGCTCAATTAGTCAAGCGCTAGAACTAAGCAATGTGGAATTCATTTCAACCAGGGGTCTCCAATACAAGATCTACTGTCCGGAAAGTTTTAGATTTTAGGTGTGGAGGAAATTAGTTTGATTCAGTTTGGACCTCTTTGTACTATCTGAACACTGTTGAAGCATCACTGTCCTCTTTAGCATTGTTGCGGACATAGTTCATCTCTTTATGACCAAAGTTGTACCCATCTTTTGAAGGCTACTTCCAAATATTGAATAACCCACAAGCTGGTTTCTTGAACATGACATTGATGATCTACTCCACAAGCCTCTCCAGGCACCGTATGAGCTATGGGACACTCAAATGTTTGAAACTGTGCTGTCAACAGAAGCAAAGTCTCAGATGAAAGTAACCCACATTTTATTGAAGCTACAAAGAATAAAAGCAAGTACCGGACGTCTCTATTGTTGTCTAAGGAATCTGCATCTGTTATGGCTCAACAACTCATTGATGGTTGAAACATTAACTACTAAAATGTTGTTTTTCCAAAGGGTGATGTCGTCTTTATTTAAATCCAGACGGCACCATGAGTCAGTGTTTGGATTTTTTTCTGTGGTTTCATTAATTATCTTGATTGAATCGCCCCTTTTCCTTCCACTGAAACCGCCTCGATCGTCAGAGCACAGCTGAATCTGCTTCCTCAATAAAAAGGACAACCCTACAGAAGGGTATGAGTTTAAGGAAGCAGAGCATTGGCTTGCTGGAGATGCAGCAGCCATGGGGGTTGCCTCAAGCCTGGTGGTGATGAGATGCGATGGGACCCGACCCTGCAGAAGCCCCAGCCTGTGCGTTAGCTGACTAATCCTCTGGCTGTCCAATGCCAGGATCCAGACTCATCAGCTTTGGTGTTCTCTTGTCAGACTCATTTTTATAATGTCCCAGTGGTCAATTCGAACCACTAAAGCCCAACACAACAGGCCCTAATGCCAAGTGATTATGGAGTGCTGTTTTAGCACATTTGTTGCTTTAAAAGAAAGAAAGAGCCACCAGCCAGTGGAGTCGCTTCGTGCTAAAAGGACAAGCCTGATGAGGTCAGCACAAAGGGAGCAGACCTAAAAGCCAGTCAAAGCCAGTGCTGGGGTGGTGGGCACTGTGGGGCCTGAGCTGGGTCCGAACTGAGCTGGCAGCGGAGCAAGGATTTATCGGGTTCTGTACTACAGAACGTCGTTCTGGTGAAATCACATAACTAAATGCGTCCATCTGAGTCCCCTTGGTCTGCCCCTCTGAAATTTAGTTCAGGTAGAGATGCAAAAATGAAACTGCATGCAAGAAAATCTGAAGTTATGTTAGAGCTTATACGAGTTGGTATCCCTATGTTAATGACCAAAATGATCCCGACCACAATTCAAAGGCAATGTCTGATTTTTATTAGTTAAATTTCAATATATTTTTATTTGTTATGACTTTTGTCAGTTTCAAGGTATTTGAGTCACCACCGCAGATTTTACATCATTAACACAGGAGTACCAACAAATTTGTTCACCCGTGTATCTAAAAGAGTCCTTTGAACTAAACTTATAGGTAAATTTACAACAAAACAGTACCAACAGTACCATGTGTGTTTCCACCACAATCATTAAAAAACACATCACATTTGCACTACGACTAAAAATACATCTTATATCCTTAATCCAGCAAATGCCAAATATGCTGCGACATTTGATGACACGCACCATTTGCAACATGATTCTGATTCGTCCAGCCATACTGTCATACCAGCAAAGAGCGTTGTTTTTGCTTCTAAACAGAACAATATCAGATTCATTGTAATAGGAGTAGCGTCCTCTGTTTCAATACACAACTGTTTTAAAAGTATACACAAAGAAGAGAGAACAAAAACTACATCTACACTGTGTGTGTGTGTGTGTGTGTGTGTGTGTGTGTGTGTCGTGTTTGCTGCAGCATTGACTGAGAGAACAGACTTCCGTGTAGAGATGTTGTTGGTGTCTGTTTGCCTACAGCTCTCGTATCACCTGGGGCTCCCCCTCAGTCGAACTAGTGCCACTGGCTTGACCATGTGACATGTACAGTAAACAACATATGGAGGCAGCCCTACTGGGACTAACACAACACAAAGTGGGAGAAGCTCTAAAACAGAACAGCTATTTGGATGAATTTCGCCAGAAACACTGATGCCAGTTTTGATCTGCCTTTAAAATGTCTGAAATGTGTACACAGGCACCAAGACAAGTAGCTTACAAGCACAACAACAAAAGGAAAGCCCTTAACTTTTAATGAAATTCCATATTTTTCTGGTGGCTTGCGATATATTTCACTTAGATTAGACAATTTCACAGAATTTAACAGCATGGCCTCATGTTGTAGTTATGTGCAGGTCTTGGAACAAGTTTAATTACCCAGTGTATGAGTAGAAATGTTATGCAAACTACAGCTACAAGGCTGAGATTAGTCGTATAGTCATGCTGTTAGTCAGGGTGTATTATGCAGGGGCAGCAGACCTGGAGGAAGGTCAGACTGCGTGACACATCAGGACACCAAAAAGTACCTGACTCACAGCAGTTAACCGTTGGTTCGAAGAAATCTGCAATTGCATCTTATTAAATAAATTAAATCTACATATTAAACTAAATCATGAATTATCACACAAAAACAATTTTGTTTTCCAGTTAAATCTACTGATCAACTTTGAAACAAAGCATTAAGGCAGAATTATTCGTCTAATTTGACTCGAAGCTAACTCTGCCATCTGACCACTGTAGCTGGAACTGAGACTTATTGAGCCAGATTTATTTTGAATCCATTAGTACATTTTTAAAGAGCCTGTGGGAATTGCAGTCTAAGCTTCCTATTCTTAGCTGAAAGGAGCTGCCTCCCTTGTTTGTGGTCATGCATTCAGACATAATATTCTGCATACCTTGATTGCAACATTATTTGCACCTTTGTCTCAAACCTCTGAAATCAACATTTTCATGAACACAACTACATATCACAGAGCATTTTTATACCATTATCTGCAAAACTGAGAGATAGTTGTGCGTATATGAACAAAAACAGCAAAAGCCTGAGGAAGAATAGATGTACTGTACACTGAAATTCACAACACTGTCAGCGTAACAAAGAGGCTCTACAGGACTGATCTGGCTGCGAGATAAACTGGCTGTTACTCTTATCCTAATCCTAACATGTATGTTGTACAATATCTCAGTAACAAAAATCTTAATCGCAAAGACACTGTAAACAGCAAAGGATTTCTATGTTACAATATGAGCAGAAAAGTAGAGCCCCTACAGGAACACCATATTATGATCCACAGCATGCAGCAGTGTGAGTCTGAAGAC
Organism: Poecilia formosa; assembly: GCF_000485575.1. Lineage (NCBI taxonomy): Eukaryota > Metazoa > Chordata > Actinopteri > Cyprinodontiformes > Poeciliidae > Poecilia > Poecilia formosa. The sequence continues at coordinate 562,479 of NW_006800000.1, forward strand.
TGTAAGTAGTCCATGAAAGCATAAAAGATTAGAACACAGAATCTTGTTTGACATGAAAAAAACACTTTCTGACTCTTCTACCAAAGCCTCCTAGCTGCCATTGGTCAAAAATACAAATTGTACCCTGATCCATAAACTGTCTTAAGGTTCTTGACAGTCAGAACCCTTAGTGTTTTCTTTTTTTGTTTTGTTTTGGTTTGGTTTTACCTCACCAATCAGGAATTTGTGTGTCTTTCCTATCACTGGTAACATTCGTGCTGAAAGCCGTTTTAATTTACTGCTATTACTGAGACCCACAACACAGACAGAGTGACGGAAAGATAATGCAAATCAGCCTGCACACATAAAACTGGCATCAATACAATTAAAATCAGACTGTTCGATTTAAGCAGAGGAGACAGAAAGCAGACGATAAACAATAAACAAAATATCTTCGACACAGATTCCTTCTAAAGATCCTATAAATTCCTATAAATATCTAAACCATGAGCTCAGATAAATGCCACACTTCTTTATCACAGCATTTCATTCAGCCAGTTAGGTCCTTTCTCACGTTTACTGGCTACACGGGAGGGCTTTTTTTTTTTTTACATGTTCCACACCTGCTAAGACAACTCAGAGGACTAATTTTAGTTCTTACACAGGCATTTCCAGTGTGAAAGTCAGTGCTGTTGCATCAGGAGCGTACTACGGAGCGGGAGTAGCACCAACATGGTGTGACATCTGAGCAAGGCGTGACATGATCTACATGACACTGCCAGTGATAGGGGAGGAAATATTGATCCAAAAAAGCTACATCTCTAAAATTAGATTCCTTTGGGTTCTGGCAGTAGCGGGGCACCTCTGTGGTAATACGAGTCCATCAGCAAAAGCTGTGTGGTGATCAAAGCTTTGATGATGGAAACCACTACAACCTCCAGCGGTCCTGGCTGAAGTTGACCTAACAACGGTGGTGGGGGTCCTATACGCTGACCTTACGTTCCCTTCCTCCCTCCATCGTCTCTCGCTGTGATAACAGAGACATTCCTGAGCTCGGTCTCGGCCTCACCACAGGCCTCTCCCTTAATTCCAGTGAAGTGCGTGGAATGCTGGACTGGAGAGCCGGGCAGCCAGAGGCGAACAGACGAGAGGAAATGAACATTAATAAACTCAGGTTTGTTATGGCTAGAAGCACCTGGTTGGACTCAACACAGAGGAACGGAGCAATGAAATCACCGGCTAAACAATCTGCAAAACTGGTGAAAGCCAATCCATATGTCACTGTGGCTGGATTAGCCATTTAAGGAGGATCAGAGAGATGGATTAAAGGAAGTGATTAGATCCTTTATGCATGACGATCAGATAAATGCACAACTTGAAAACACCTACAAGTGAAATTGCAACTACAATAAAATGGATTCGTTTAGTGTTTCTAAAGCTCAGGTCCTCTATGTCTTGACTCATCTCAATTTTTTTTCATTTTATGCTTCCAAGTAACCAGGCTTTTTTTAACATCTTGGTCGGTCTTCTGAAAGTTTATTTTTTTCTTTTGCTGCTTTTTAATACTTTTTAGGCTTGTCCTTAACATTTTCACTTAAAATTCAAGTATAGTCACGGTACATTAAATTCACACTTGCACTGTATTATATTTTTAGTAATGGGAGTTAAAGTAATGTTGTGTTATTTGTTTGTTATTCAAAATGTAAATCATCGGATACATTTAAAACACAATTACTGTGATTCCAGCTTCGTTCTGTGAAGGTAAAGTTTTTCCTGTAATTGAAAAAACTACACCAGGTGCCCAAACAGGAAATGAAGTGATGAAACAAAATTAAGAAATACCAAAAAGCCAGAGGCTGGTGCAATCAAATTTGATCAATTTCACCGTGAGCAACTAAAAGGGACAAAAGAGAATGAGCTGCAACAGGCAAAGTAATCGGAGAATGTAGACAGAAAACTTTTGGAAGTTCAAAAAGAGAGCACACACTTTGTTCCAGGTGTCTCAGTCATTGGCAAAGGTGGGACAGGAAATAAAATTAACAAGAAAACATCAGTAACGGTGATATACGGCACTGCAGAGGAGTCCGACAACAGGTATAAATCTCCAGCACCCCTCTGTGCTTTCGGAAATCAATTCTCTCCTCACTGGTTGAAACTTTATTTATGACTTACCATTAGGGACAAACCATCAACAGCCATGATGACTGAATTGCTGCACCACAGAGGTGGAGGCAGCCAGGGTGTCACAATACCTCCCCTGGGAATCAAATGAAAAACAACATTTGGAGATGGAAACTACACACACACACACACACGCACGCACACACACACACACACACACAAACGCGCAGGATTTCAGTTACAACGCTGGCACAATTACCAGAATGATGCTCCAGGACAGCGCGAAACTTTTCATTTTGTTTATACTTTAATCTGCAACTTTATTTCTCGAGTTTATATTGGCGTTGGAGGCAGGTGCTGTATCCCATCCAGGTTTTTTTTGTGTGTGTGCCTGACAAAGCCAGTGACAGTCGCTGTGCGATTTTATGTGTATCTATACTTGAATGCTGACAAGAGTGTAACCCTGTGTACAGACATGACGGGATCAAAAGCGACAGCGTCACAGAGTCGTGATGCTCTCTGTGTTGAAGACCGCGGCTCTGTACAGTAGCGTGACCTTCCCCAGCACTTTCACTTCACGGCTCCTTCGTGCCCAGTTTGTCCACGGCCACCCCATCTCTACCTGCACTGTTTGCCTACCTGCTGGGTTTTGCTTTCTTTCTGTCGGCCCAGTTCAGGACAGAGGAGGCTAGCAAACTTTATTAAAAGCAAACACGCAGGAGCAATAACAAGGGGATGCAGCGATATAAGGACAGTTCATCTACCGGTATCCCACTGAAGCTGTGAGGGAACATTCCTGGGAAAACGCGCTGCAACTGCTAAGCAGTTTTTTTTTTACAAAAGTATTCACTCTCCCCATCCAATTCATTTAATTTAGGTGTTCCAATCTCTTTCATGGCCACAGAAATATAGAATCAAGAATCTAGGCATGCAGACTGCATTTACAAACATTTGTAAAAGAATCGGTCGCTGTCAGGAGCTCAGTAAATTCCTCCACTGCACTGTGATAGGATTCAACCTGTGCAATAAGTCCAGTTGTAAAATGTCCTTTCATCTAAATATTAGCATAAGCAGTTGGGCATGACAACAACTCTGTGATTTTATGAGGGGTAGGCCTTGTAAAATCACATGAGTCAGCAGCAACAGATGAAAAGGTGCCTGTTGAACAGAAGTTGCCAACCTTCTGTGGAATCAACAACCACAAATCTCCCAACTTCATGGAATGGATATTCATAATTGACCAGCTGAATCTACTGCATCACAAACACAAAATAAGTTCCATAAATACATGAGTTTGTTGTCAGTGACTCCCTTGCACAAAGTGCTGACCTCAACCTGATAGAACACCTTTGAGAATTACAGCAGAGCCACACCTTCTTGTCCAGCATCAGTGTCTGACCTCAGTGATGCTCTTTTCTTGAGAAAGGCCTTATGAAAAAGCCTCCCCATAAAAGTTGAACTTGTTAAAGTTTCAAAGGGTGGGACAACATCCTATTAAGCCTAACAGATAAAGAGTGGGATGTGACGCAAGGTTGTATTTGTGTGAAGACAGATGAATGAACAAAGTGCATATCCTGTGAGTCACTCCTTCTGAGAGAAACAAAAACAAACAAAAAAAAAAACACCCCCTTTACTTTTCACGGACCAAATCAAATTGAATATAAGCTGACAACAGATGTTACCAGTCAGAGATGATCACTGCTGAGAAGAGGCTAAAGAAAACTAGAAGGCTGGGAGGAAAAAGGCGCTGACCCGTTGGCTGATAAAATCCCCATCACCTGACTGATCAGTCAGCCCATGCTGCACTCCTCTCTGCGTCATCTCTCATTTTTAACGAAGCGTTTCGACCCGAAACCGCCACAGATTCATGTGGCGACTGACGCAAAGCTCAAATTTGTGCTTACTGTTTACACAGTCAGCTGTTCAGTGTGGAAACACACCTCCAAAGGGAAATACTCTGGTCACACCCGTTTATTTTTTTTAATGAAACTTCTTTCTCAAAAGTGTCTAAACGTTACATCACCAAACACACAGATCAGACATAACATTGCGACTGTTAATAATAATAATAAAAAAAAAAGTTTCCACTGAAACATGTTCAACTAAGAAGAAGAGCACATGTGGCAGTGTCCTGGAGTTTTTGGTATCTGGCTGTTGATGCAGAGATCTCAGGCTCTGTGAATTTTGGGGTGGGTTCTGTGCAGACTGGGCTTGGTTCCCACAGATCACATCTGATTTGCATCTGGAGCTTTTTCTCTATGTTGTGTTTGGTTTTTCCTTCCTCCTGGAGGCGGTCCTGCTACTGTAGTGGGGGGTGCGGTTGCAAAAATGGAGTGTAGGAGGAATTACTGCTTTTCAAAAATATTTAAGTAGGTGTCAAAATAAAATGGAGGAGGTTTTACTTTAACAACAAAAGATTACTTCTCTCGCCTCTCAGTAGTGGTAATGCTGTGGCAGACTGGTTTATGTGCCAATAATATTAAAGTGCACATGAGTCTGTGCCCGTCTCTCTCTAATGCTGTTCCCTCTGATGCTACTGCCACTCTGCGATGCAGCGAGATCCCCAGTGGCTTTTTCTGGAACGTCAATTTCAGTTAATTAAATTTTCTGGCATCTGCTTTGCCCATGAAGTCACAGGGGGAGCCACAACAGTGCAAGCATCTGCAGATCTGTCAAGAATTTTAATCCAAGTCAATTATGAAACATAAAGTGCCTACAAACGAAGACTGCTGTTTACTTGGATACAGTGAAGTTAACCGCACATAATTCACGCTGTTCAAATGGAAGTGTAACAGTTGGAGAAATATTTCAGCAAGCTGATGAGGTTTATTTTTCTCCTGAGTCGTAGGCTTTTTCTGTTTACCCCAAAATTTTATCGTCAGTTTTAAATCAGTTCATATGCATTTTGAAGAGATTTAATAAGTCTGTAAATCAAAATTTAAGAAAATATCAAATCAAATTAAAGAAATACTGCATTTTTTTTTTCATTATTCACTTTGGTGAAAACTGAAAAACAGTGCAGATGGCGTGAGGGTCAGAGGCAGGTTTTTAGTGGTAAAACTCTGCCCTCTGCAGGATTAACGCTGCTACTGCCTGGGTTCCACTCAGAGCAGGTCCTGTGTCTTTTTACTTTTACAGAGGAACAAAAGCGCCGCCAGTGGACACAGATGTATATTGCATTGAAGTCAGAGGCCAATCTGATCTAATATGCCTTCTCAGAAGGCATATTAGCAAAACTGGAGCAAAACAGTTTCCATAATATGCATAATATGCCTTCTCAGAAGGCATATTATGCATATTATGGAAACTGTTTTGCTCCAGTTTCCTTGGAGCAAAACAGAAAGTGAAAATAATAACTCATTCATAGGTTAACAAAAATAAAACTATAAATCAGCTGCTTTTTATCCTGTTTTTTTCTTTTTTTATCTAGATGGAACCCCTGCAGACAATTTTTGATGTTTGAACTTTAAACCTAAGGGCCACTGAGGTCTCTTGTTCTCTACACTCAGAAAATCAGTGAGCAAAAAGTGCTGAGTCATTCTTCCTAAACAAAAACAGCGCACATGCGCACGCTGTTGTCTTCCATCCCTTCAGAGGACAAACATTCATTCCCTGGAGAAGGAGACTAATCCTTAATTTATCAGCCAAGACCTACAGTAAACACAGCTTTAAAGTCTTTTTTTGTCACCTTAGGGAAATCTGAGAACATTAGAAAATATATTTACTCCAAACAACAAAATGGAATCAAATAAAAAGATAATATAGACACGCATACCGTTTTTTTCCCTGTCTAGTAGACAAACCTCATTAATACGAACCTTTCCTCAGCCTTAACCAGTCGCAACATTTTCAAGTGGTCTGTGGAGATTTCTTCAGACGAGGTTCTGTTTAAATTGAACACTTTCAGGACTGATGGTTGAAAAATTTGGTGCTATTTTGTCAGACAACAGTAGACAAAATGTTACAGTAATATGACATTGGTTGACACTGTGGAATAAACGTTTGGATTTTGCAACAGGCTGCAAATGGTGCATGCATTTTCCTACTTTTCCAGGACTCTTAGGTGTTTAAAAAATATTCAGATGACTCATGATCAGCTGATAAGGCAGATTCATACGGCTTCAGGCATTTGTTTTTGTTGCAATTAGCTCCAAGTGTTTGATGTTGAAAGGCCTCCTATAACCACATATTTAAATTCACAAATTCTCAATTCAGCCTAAGTCAGGACTCTGGCTGGGCCACTTCAACATGTTAACATTACTTCCTGTCAGAAGAAACATTTCATTTTGAGTCAGCTGAATTGTTGCGTCCATCTCACTAGCTTCTTGCCTTCCCCAAATCGTTGTTGTTTCATGAAACGCCTCTCAGAATAATACTTGTTAAACCCTCATGTCCAAGACTTCCAGGAAGAATGACCTGAACTGAGTGTCTCTGCTTTCCTGCCCAGGACCTGAAGTACAGACAGTTATGCAATCCCCAAAAAGGTCAGGCCAGAGGACACACATCTCAGAGTGGATCAAACATATCAGATGCCTTTACGTGGCAGGATCAGACACAAACTTAAACACGCATTAAAGTCACAGCTAAGTTTGTGAATTTGACCCTGTTGCAGCTAATGTGTGTGGCAGCACAGATTATGTTTTCTCACTTAATGGATTTGGGTGTAGGGTTCATCCAAACTGTGAGCAGAGTACATCCCTCAGCAGGTAGCATCCTGAAATAGCAACCTTGATACTAATGGTGAACAGCACAGCCAGAGGCGTCCGATGAAATCATCCTGAAAGCCGGCTTTTTCCCTCTCCCTCTTTCACGTACAAAGACAGCCAAAAACACACTCCATCACCACAGGCTCTTTCTCTTGTTTTTCTTTTCTTTATTATTTGTGAACCACTTGATTTACTTCTCTGCACAGACAGACGCCACGCAGTGTGGTTCCAGGTTGGCATCATGACCTCCCCTGGGGGGTCTCACTTGACAGAGGTTCACATTTCTGGTGGTCAATTTAGTTTGAGGGGGGAAAATAAAAGTCAAACGTGAAATGGGAGCCCCCTGGAGGTGCCAGGATGGTGGGAAAGGTTAGAGATGGAAAGCTCTCCTTGTGTTCGCCCAGGACAGAGGTGACTGACACCGCAGAGAGTTCAGCACACATGCAGACAGGGAGAGCTATGCTTCCACTGAAACGACAGACACTTTGTCGTTTCAGGAAATTAAGCTAAATAGAACAACACATAGACGAAATTGTTTTTTAATGCCTTTTTTCTTTAAACAGTTTGTTATCCTTTATACAAACATTATCATATCTCATTTTTATGTGACTTTATGTATTTTTCCACTATGCTCACTTTAGCTTTAATCCGTTTCTACATTGTTTCTCCTTATGTAATTTGTCATCCCCTTTTCTCTGTGTTACTTCAATTATGTATTATGTAACAAGTTCTTCTGAGAATCAAAAAAACTTAGAACTGTCAGTAGAAATTGTACTTAAGTTTTCTAAAATATAAATAGTATTGTGCCAAAGTCTTAAATCATCTCACATTTCTTCATTTTTTTTCTACTTTATTGTATAAGCTATCAAGCTGGTAGAATGTTGTTAGTTTTGAAAACTTCACCCCAAATAAGTCAAACATTCTTCTTGTCATGGAGGCAAAAAAGCCAAATCGTTGTTGTTTCTCTCAAAGTTATTTGGTTTTTCCAGACGAGCAACTGCAAAAATTTAGTCAAACTTGAAGATGTCACTATTTGGGCAAGGGCTTATTATTTCTTTCAGTCTCTCAGTCCATGGTGATGTAAAACGTGCTTCATTGTTGATTATGACACTGGTTTTTATCATCGTTTTTAGTTCATGTTCGTCATGCCATGGTAAGTTCTAGGTTATTTCTGAGCCTCCAAATAAATTTTCTTACTACTAATGGAAACTAAGCGATACCACAAACAATTTTAAGAACAATAAGTTCAACATTTTTGCCCAAGTAAACAATTTAGATTTATTATCTAAAACAGCATCTTACAATCTTAACGGTATGCAATGTGCCTTGCCTATTATTACAAGTCTTAGGGCTCAGTAAAAATGATCGCAATCTTTTTGGTATAAGTAAAAAAAATATTGCTGCCCTGTTTATGCAATGCTCTGTGGATAAAGCATTGCACTGGCTTCCCTTTTTGTTTTTTGTTTTTTGTTTTTTTGCAGAGAACCAGAAAAAGGCTCCTTTGTAGAGAAACAGCAGAGAGCTGGAGATTTCTCATCCACTGAGTCACTAAAATACAACAAAGATTTATATGACAGTATGGGTTTTTAACCTTTTTTGCGCCCTCAACATAAAACCTGACCATTCACATTACATTAATCTATATGTTGCGTTACCACCCAATCTTCCTCACTGGGAGTAAAGTCATTTTGTTGCCATAGAAACAGAGAAAAAGGGCTGCTAAGGATCCAGCCTGTCTCGTTAGATGTGGTTGCTTCATCTTCTGAGCTCACATGAAATGAGGCGGACGTCAAACTGATAAATTAACCCAGCTGTTGTCATGTTATATTCTGAAAAAAAAAGGGTCATATTTCAGTACTGAAATATGTAGGAATCAGGGTTTCCATTCAAGGAGCACAAACAATCAAAAATGCATCATGGTAAAAACAAAACAACTCAAAACGGTTTTGTTAACTCCAGACTGTAATATGATCTTTAGAGAAAGAGAAAAAAATACTTGAAAATGATTCATCTAACATGCCTTTACGATATGTTCTAGACTTTTGCTTGCACAATATGTTTAACCCGAATAATGCCACGCTGACAAAAGAACCATCTCAAATTCTAAGACCCCTCCATGTCATGTGAATAGTTCGCCGTTGATCACTCTGTTGACACACAACTGTGAGTCTAGACATGAAAAAGACTTCAGTATTACATTTGCAGATGATACCACCACAGCAGGGCTCATTTATGAGAATAATTATTCAAAAAAAGAGACAAAGTTAAACTGCTAAAAGACGAATTCAGAGCACTAACCCCTTGGTGCTTAACAACAACAAAATAAAGGAGATCGTGAGCATCAATCATCATGACTCATGCGCACCATTACCGAGCATAAACACGGTGCATTAGAGAGACTCGATAGCATTAGACTCCTGGGATTGCACATCCCTGGATTTTATCTGGTTGAAGAACATTGGGATTTCAGTACAGAGTGAACTTCCTGAGAAAACCGAATCAAACTAAATATTGTACAGAGCTGTGTTGGAAAATATGTTCTCCTCAAAGCGGTACTTTACCTGCAAGGATCCTGCAAAGGATAGTTGGGGGTCTAAAGCAATCCTGAAACTATTCCCATCTTCTAACCAGGAAGATAAAATGCACAATGATTTTCTTTACATATATTATTGGACTTATACGGTATTTTTCCGGCTTGATCTATTTATATTTTCTGGGGGTTATTTAATATTTTTTGACATTAAAAGTAATATATATTCCAGTGAAACACAATATTTTTGTTTTGTTGTGTGCTATTAAGCACACAGTAAAATGACAAAAATAATCTTGATCTGACCTTTTACTCTCTTCCTCTGGGGATATTTTCTGCTGTCAGATTCAAGAAAACTCTATGGAGTTTTCTGGTGGATATAAAAAAAAAACACAAAACAAATAAAAAAAAATCATGTTCCAGTCTATTCTTGATGTTAAAATAAGCAAAACAAAAATGATGAAGAAAACAAAGTAACAAAGGTATCACAGCATGTAGCAAAATAAAAAGGAAAACTAAAATAAGTCAAACTTAAAGCTTTCTTAAAGCAACCAACTCATCTGAATTATAAATAAAATGAATTCCATTGATCCAATATTGCTCATTTTTAGAATAATTTATTCTGCATTGATGATCGTAACGGTGACCAAACACTAATATTAATACTGGGTGCACAGACATCGTCACAGAGGTTAAACTGAGAGCTACAGCTGATCTCCAACCAGCTGTGACACATGAAATCTATATGAGGACGGGAACAAAAGAGAACGATTTTCTTGATTTCTATCCGATACTCTCATCATTTTGATTTTTCTTTTGCCATCATGCCCTTCTCAGTCACTTTCTTCTCTCATCTTATCTGCTCATGTCCTCTGGTAATTCCCCCTTTGCCTTCTCGCCTTCACCCTGCGTTTTCTTCTGTGTCCATTTGAGAAACGCTGACCAGCAACACTCTCTTCTGTGACCAATCAATATCACACAGAGGACGGCAGACTGCCGGACATACTAATATGAGGACACTTCTGGTGATGTATGCAGACAGGCATCCCTTAAGACACTTTACCAAAGATGTCTCACACACACACGGGACACACATGCATGGCCAACAAACCAAGAGTGATTGATTCATTTAATCTAATGTGAACAGCTCCATATGACCCCGCGTTAAATATGGCCCTCTCGCTTTCACGCTACTGCTGAGGAAGCCGTAGATCATCGCTTCATCTATCTATAGAGTCAACATTGATCTTGCCCGCCCTTCCTGCCTGACATTATAAATGCATACTGCCACAGGATGATGTAACTTAAGGCCAGAGAGCATGTCGTTATGCAGAGGGCTCCACATCTTTAAAAACATAATGAATCACAGTGATCAAAATGAAACCTGTACTCCGAAGGAACGGCCCAGATATTTGCTGCCGGGTAATGGCAAATACAATTAGGAATGTCCCAGATGTCAGGGAAGACCTTTCAGACATGTAAAAATAGCATCACTGCGCTGCTGAACACACACGTAAGTGGATTGTTATGCTAATTTTGATAGATTAGGCTGACTAGAAACAAGGGCCAAAAAGTCTTAATTGTCAATTTTACCTAAATGATTTTGCAGATTTCTAATTTTATTTGTATTTAAATGTTTTGCAATTTGTTTCTGCAATTTTTTTTAGCATCATATCAAAACACTAGTAAATGCAAAAAACAAATCTTTTGCAGATAAAAGTGTTATGTGTTTCTTACATCAGATTTTGCTCACAATACATTATAAACTGTCATGACATCAAAAGCACTTGCCACAGGCTGTCTGTGTAAAAAGTATGTAATCAAAATTTGAGAATTATTTAAATATTTCTTCAAAAGGAAAAAAAAATCATTTGCATCCTACCAAGCTCTTCTTCAAGGAGGAAACAATCTGAAAGTGCATCTGTAACACTGAATTAAAATAATATATTTCTGCAGACTTTACAGAGATAGGTAAACATGTTAGCACATGCAGTTGTATAAAAACTCCATCATCTTTTTTTTTCCCCCTCTCTGAAATTAATTCGGAATTAACTTCCCCTGTTTTAGATCAATTAAGATATTTCTATTTGGTTCACACCAGAACAATATTATACTTTTTTTTTGTTATACTTTCTTCAAATTTTGATATTAATATACACTAAAATGAATATTTTACGCATGCGAGTTAAGGCAGTGTGTCAAACACCTGCTTCCTGGTGTGATATCATGGGGGGGAAAAAGGAAGCAGCACAGATGTTAGAGCAAGAAGTGCTGGTCTCCACAAATGTTGTTGTTATCCAAGGGTGCATTTTCCATAAAGTGACTTATTCATCTGTTCAAACAATTTTATGGAACAATAAACAATGTGGGAATGTCCAGCAATACCGTTTAGTACCCATTCTGTACCCCAGAGAAGAACATCTTTAGGTATAAACTGTCTGACTCAGTCAATGAACTAAACACAAAATATCTTGTAAATTTTGTTGGCAGAAGCTGGTAAGAGATTTTTTTTTCTTCTTTATGATGAGAAATTGTTATTTTACAATTCAGACTCGTACTTTTAAATATGAAGACATGAATTATGCTACAATTATGCTTTATGCGACACTAGAGGCACATTAACCGGTATGGAAACTCTCAGAGGAATGGACATTCTGTGCTTCAGCTGATTGAAAACTTGATTAAGTTAAAATAAAACAAAGTTGAACCCATAATGAGGAATCCCACAAAGAACTACACTAGTGAAGCTGAGCTATGATCAACCATGTGATGGAAACACTCCCTGGTGACAGCAATGTTCTCCATGATGGTATAACGCAACACAGCAAAAACTGCTGAGGAACAGATTCTGTCCTTCAGCCCAGGACCCAAAAGCTCAGCTGTCAATATTGTGGTGTCAGACTTTAGGGTACACTCCCCGAGGTCCTGTGTCCAGGCCCTGCTGGATCAGGATTGTTTTGGCAGCTTTTAGGTGCAAAAACACTGACTGACGGAGGGCAACAAGGGTTCTCTATCCTGAGACACACTGAAATCCTGATGAAAATGCCACTCTGTCAATCGCATGAGTTAGATCCACAAAGGGACTAGAATAGTGAGCAAGAGTCCTGCTTACTTAACGCTTCATGTCTGTGGATGACAGATCGCCTGTCAGGCTGGATGAAATGTAGTCAAAGCCTGACAAAGGGTGACAGAGGTTATGAACCATGAGATTCTCTACTTCTACGCTACAGGGTTTGAAAACTTTGAAGTAAAACATCAGTTTTTTGTGATTTTTAATTTATCTGGTCAAATACCACTTTAAATGAAATTGTGTGAAACAAGAAAGAATGTGACTTTTCATATTTGATAGATCTAGTCAACAAAAAAATTACCAAGTTACATCAAGCAAATGAATGCATGGGGCATAATACAGTACAAAAGTCAGATGTTTTCCCATTACAACCACAACATTTATTGTGTTTCATTGAGATTTTAGAAGGTGGGCCAACACAAAGTAGAACACATTGTGAAAATGTATTAAAAGACATAAAATCCCCAACAATCCTACACTTATACCTTCTTGTCTTTAGACTCACCTAATTAGTAAGTAAAGTTCATGTATGCTTTATTCTCTCAATACAGATGGTCTGAGAACACCTCAGGGGTTTATTGTTGAATGTTACTGAACACACAACATCATAAAGTCCAAGGAACAAAGTTTAGATAAATGAATATTAAACAGAAATTGACAATTGGTGTTCATGAATCCTCTCTATCCAGTCTGACTGGGTTAAGCTGAGCATTGCTTCTGGGAGCTGCATGCAATTGCACAAAGCATTTTTTTTTTATAATTTCATTTTAATGCTCTTAAAGTTTGTAGTTTAAAACGACAAAATGTGCAAGTAGTATAAATGCTTTTGTAAGGTGATGAAATAGCACTTGTCCCTTCAGTGAATACAGGTCAGTGGTTTTAATGCTTTCTCTAGCTGCTTAAGACCATGACAAATGTATATTTTCATTGGTTTTGATGAAGCATTAGCAGCTGAGTAGACCCAACAGAGTTTGACTGATATCAGTTTTCATTTCTCATAATAATCATAAGAACAATAATAAGCAAGATGCTCTATAAAGTCCAATACAACTACGGATTTCAATAAAAATAAATACATTGTTGCAGCAGGCACACAGAAGGCCAAAGCACAGCCACCCATATGTAACCATTGACCTTACTTTCACCAACCTGCTTCAATGCAGCTAAGATGAACAACTTGTGTGTGGCATCCAATTTAATGGCTTTGTGGCTGGAAAACCTGGGATGAACAGAATGAGTTATAGGGTGGTTGCAGACACTCCTGTCAATCCGTTGAAAATATATTCATCTAATCGGAACGCCCTGCGCCGTGCTGTCAAACCATTCTGTCATCAGTCATCCAACCTTTACATGTCTTACCTTACATTTATCACTGTAATATCTCTTACTTCCGATGTCAGTGGTGTTTTAAGGGGAGGCGATCACTGGTGCGTGACCACCAAGGCAGCAGATCAGGAAGTTTGACACACCTTGGAGCAGGTCACCTTTGACTGAAATCTATGTGTGCTTTTGAAACCATTTTTCTGCTTAAATATGATTTTGCTAATGCATACACCACTCATGTATGAAGATGAGATAAAGAAATGTCGCTGGTAGGGATCTGGTTTTATCTGACACACGTGTTAAAGTGTAGCATTATTCCAGGGGTACAAGGAAGTGTGGAGGCTAAATCTTGTTTTGCTGCATTCACTGTAAAAAAAATGATGTAAATTTGTTTACATCACAGAAAATAAACCATACAATGGATGAGGATTGTTTTTAAGATAGCTATAACCGAGATTAAGTTGATGTGTCTCACAACAATTTTTTTTATATTTGCCACTTTTCTTCGAATGAACAGCAGAATTTAGTCCTAGCGTGTATTCATAAATACTTCAGTCTCTTTACCCAGCATTTCAAGTTCATGTGAGGTGTTCAGTCCATAATGGAAATCTATTGTATTTAAAATGATAAATAAAATATACTCAACAAAACAAATGCACATGTTTATGTTGTCCTATTCTGACAAGCTGAAAGCATAAAGCAGAGACAATCAATCGGGTAAAGACAACAATCTCACGCATAATAAGCACGATTTTCACAGCTGTTTTACTTCACTGTGAATTACATGCTCACAGTTACTTTAAACTACAAGACAATTTCAGCAGCTCAACCTAAATCCAATCATTGTAAGTCACAGAAACTTGAACAAGGAGTTTTCAGATTAACTTTCCTTTTAAGATTTTTTTCTTTTTGTTTTTCCATTAAAAATATAGCTGCAAGTTAAAGGGGAGGGAGACGTTCTATGGGACATTGTTCCTTTCATTTATTACTAATGCTTCAAAGTTCCACTTGTGGACATGCTGTGATAGTGCACAGCAGGCAAAGAGAGTGGCTGCTAATGTATTTATGCAACATGCCTTGAGCAGTTGATACTGATGCACAGAGTGAGGGAACAGTAAGACGAAACAAACACTGGCGTCCTTTTTTAACTCTGCATCTGTAGCCTTGATAGAGGATCCACAGACTTTAAATCAGTGTTTGAATGTTTATGACCTTGACTGAATAATGCACTAAAAAAAAAAAAGACGCATACACTGAGAACCAATTATTGAGTAGCCAAAACAAAGGAATTTTATGAGAAATTAAGTGCAGCTGTTTATTATGTAGGTCTTGGGGATATCTGTGTGCTCTCCTTGCTCTTTGGTGGTAAAATCTGAGTTTGACTCTGGACAAATCTTTTTGTCATTGATGCCTAAAGGAGCAAACACAATGATCTGTTCAGAATGTAATATTTGCTGACTGATTAACCACCCCACAACCCCAGACAGATGTTTTTTTTTTGTATTTTTTTTAGGTGTTTCTCCAACAAATGTTAGAGACTCTTTCTCTAAAGAACTTAACAATGGAGGCATTCAGGAGTTCTGGCTAAGGGACCCAGACCAATTCACTGAAAGTTGACACAGTGAGACCTTAGGATAATAGTAGGGTTATGTTTCCTCCCCCTCTGTCTGAATACCTTTTCTGAAGTCTTTTAAATGTTTCCTTAAATGTAAGGGAAGGATTTAGAAATTTTAAATTATGAGCAAAAAATCTCGAGTTTACTTTACACAAAGAATAATAAATTGATTGAGTTAAATCTAAAGGTTCCTACCTGTCCTTTGTAAAGTGAGTAATTTACACTGAAAAAGAACATTTATCTTTCAGATAGACAGAGGGTGAAATATTTGATGTAATGAGATTGATATAACGTCTATTATGTAAATATAACTGAAGAGATAAGCAATCGCTGGAGTTAATTATCCATTTCATGAGGGTTATCTTTTCTCTACACTGTGCCTTCCTGGTGTGTGAGCTTCAGTGAGACATTATCCATATCCACTGTCAGCAGCAGACAGCTGAGAAAGAAATAAAGACGGAACAAAAGAACCATAATGAGACATCTGTCACAGCAGAAGTCCCACTACATGAATTTCCAGGGATAATTCTGTTTGATGTTTGCCGTCGGAGAGTTAAATTGGTAAAACTGACGCAGCGGATGGTGACAGATCCAAACACACACACAAAGGTTTCCCAATAATTCTTTCACAAAGAAAGATTTTATCTACAGCATCTCACCTGAGCTGTGACACATACATTTTTAAAAATATAAATATTACTATAGGTGTTAAGAGAAAAACACACAAAGCAGTTTGATTAAAAAAACGACTGAGAAGCCGAGGTAGAGCTGGACACATAATACAGACTTATACTGAATATACATCACACTAGCTTGTTATGCACATTTTTGACATTTGTATAATAATGGTTTCATTTTGTGTATTACATCTCAATCAAAAGACAGTAATTAAATTGAACATATTGGCACGTACATGGAAATAATGATACATTTTTGTCTGGGACGGACCCCAAAATGCAGCAGCTTTTACCCTGACATGCAGTCATGCGTTGGAGGGTCAACACATGAGAAAGAATTTCAAAGCATATTAAAATGTTAACTCAAAAAGGACCGGAAATACCTTCAATCAAGTATAATGGATGGATGTGAAATGACATGAGGCATTAGAAAGCACAATTTCCTTAAAATAAAATTATCACATTACTTTGAGACAGCACCACATTTACTCTGTACACCACAAGTTTCTCATTATTGCTTCAAGTTCTTCTTTCTGAAGATGACAAAAACATTAAAAATCTAGTTTAGCTGCCTGTGGCGCTTACCGACAGCCCATCTGCTCATGCTTCACTGCTGTCTGCAAGGTAAGAAGAACTCATTCAGAACAGACAGCTCACAGCCAAGTATTACGCATCAACGCATTCAGGTTGTCTTAAAAAATATATTAGATTTTTTTTTTTTGCCTCACTTTCAGAATTAAAACTGACAAGAAACACCCTGCCAGCAGTCAGTCAAACTGATAAAATCAGTGTGTGCATCTATCTATCTGTTGCAAAAACTTCCTGAGCCTGTCGCTGGCTCTCGTGACTTCCTCTGCCCACCTCCAAACCCTCCTTCCCAATTAATAATGGATTAAATTGAAAACCCTTCCCTACCTTACACGCACCATCATAAACTAGTCCTCTTCCAGTTCAAACAACAGACAGGTTGATGAACAAACAGTGACTCGTTACAACAGACTCACCAGGCAACTTCCAATTAAGGCCATCTAATCGACCAAACACCCACTCTGAGCGTGCACGGACTCAAACGCTAGCACAAACACACTGCACGCTGTCAACCTGGAGAGGAAGGTTGGGGGCGGATGAGGAGACATTACACTGTGAACGTTTATTAAAGGAGACATCTGCAGAGGGTCAAGGCATAAAGGAAGCAGAAAGGGGGTAGGAAAATTTAGCAGAGCTGTGCAGAAAGCAGACTTTCATCTGTTTGTACCGTGGCGATGGCAGGAGAACCAGGCAGCACCAGGCAAGCATTAGCAATAGATTGGCATGCTTTTACATCATAAACCGCTGGTGGCTTTCCCAAACACCACACTGTCTACATTTAACACACGCACACTCACACACACCCACACACACGCATGCACGCAACACAAGCACACAAGTTTGCATGAATTAACCAGTGGGCCAAACGCAGTTCTCAGCTCAATGGACAATCCCGGAGTTAGGCAGGGTTTTCAGATCCAAGCAGCTTACCTAATCATTTTATCAGATTAATACTTTTTATGAGAATAAATCAGTCATAGACAGAAATATGGAATGTGTTAAACTGTACTCATCTGGAAAAAAAAAACATAGAAATATTACATAACTAGAGGTTATCCTGTGTGAATGTGTGCAGTTGTATTAATGGAGTGGCGTGTAGAAATGATAAATGTAAATGAAACTATTAGGATATTAAAAAAAAACAAAACATTTAAACCACAGCAAATCTAATTCAGTAAATGTTCTCAGAGTAACATCCATGACTTTAAGGTATTATTTCTTATTGGCTAAGACACTCTTCATTTAAATTGTGAATAAACACTCAAACAGAAACTATTTCCACACCGTTGCACATATGTTTACGCAAAAATAAACATCAGTTCCAGGTGATAGTTTATCGGAAAGTGCCCTTATAACTGAGCCTTACGTTAGAGTCAAGCAGGTCCATGCTGTCCAGACTCTTGCTGCGATGGATGCGACCCTTGATGCGACGCAGAGAAGGTTTAGCTTGGCTCAGAGGCAACGAGAGGGTTGAGGTGGCAGGCAAAGCTATAGCACCGGCGCCACCAGTAGCACCTACTGGTCCACTAGAAGACTCGGGAGCATCTGAGGGGGATGCATCTCCTTCTTGTGGGGTGACCCTGCAAAAAGCCATAAAAAAAAAGATACTCGCTAGTAATCTGGTCATGTATTTCCAAAACATTGAGAAAAACAATTTAAATCTGTTGAAGGCAACTTTTACAAAAAAAATAAAAATAAATAATAATAATACATATTTGTTGAAACTGTCACTATGTTGATACAATGTTATATGAAACAGGTAATCTATGAAAAATATCAAGATATTCTGTGTCTTTCCTGTAGTCTTGCTGCCATCTGCAGAAATGCACCGTTCCCTCAGAAGCAACCAATCAGAACCAGGAGGAGGGCCTTAATGCTGTCAATCAATCTCATGTACAAGATTATCTGTCTCATGTTATACTCTCATGACAGTGATATTTTTAACAAATATGCAAAAAAAATGTCTTTTCTAAAAGCTACCTTTTAGAAATATCAAAGTATTAAAGCATAGTTTTGAACATTTGCCACAAGTTTTCACAAGCAAGGACTTAGGTGTCTATCACCCACCTAAATATCACTTATGAAAAGACCAAAGGAGCAAAATTAATTTTATTTCATGTCCAGTAAGGTTTCAAAATGGAGAAAGTGAGACAGGTAGAGATCATGGTGGAAGGTCATTTATTTGTTCCTGAGACTTTATGAAGACAATGGTCCGACTCTCATCAGCAAATAAGTCAGAACACTCCTCTTGTGCTCCTGCCCCCAACAGGTCAGGGCTGTTAAAGAGGCCTGAAGGGAGTCTGCACAATAATGTGGTTAGGGATCTCCTGCTTTGATTTTGTGAGCGAACCTAAAATGTACCTCTGAGCAGTCTTAAAATATACAGCACTGTCTCCTGTGAACTCTTCAACATGACATAAGCCCATCCATTACAATACAACAAAGATGACTTCCTCAAAGAGCAATTTATACTGTGCACTGCTCACAGGCTCTCTGCCTATCTGACGGAAATCATAGGAACGCCTACAGGATTAAAATAACAAGAGTTTTTTTTTTTATTGTTTAGTTTTGTTTTTTATTGATGTCTATTTTTTTAAAGGCCGTCTTCTCCTGTTGGCTGCTGCTGCATTCAGGAAGTGTGAATAATTGGGCTGAATGTCAGCGGGCAGCCTGCAGACGGAGAGTAGGTATGGAGCATTTGTATGCCTTCCATTATGAAGTCACAAAAAAACCCTGATTTGCTTCTTGCGTGCATTAAAATACCCAATGTAACTAAAAGTGGCTAAACTCAGGGTTATTTCTTTTTTTGCTCTGTTTTTGTGATTTGTAATTCCCTCCTTTAAGGCATTAATTATAGTTTCGCTTAAGAGAGAAAAAGACTGGAGACAATTATAGACCAAACTAGACATCAGAACAGTTACAGTTAAGCCCAAAGTTATTCATAGCAAATTTAGGCTAACAGTATTGGCCAACATGTTTACGTAGTTAGTTAAATCTTTTTTTCACCAAGCAAAACACTTATAACAATTTCTTATTCATAATTTTAGCTTGATTTTTTTAAGCCTTGAGATTAGTTTTCTGATTGGAAGTAATGTTAATCTTTTGTAGTACTGATAACTTTGGTCATGCCATTTAAAAAAAAAGTAAATAAACCATTATTTAAAATTCAAACTCATTTTATATTGTTTTGCTGTAGCACTACAGATAGTGTATCAACATTAAATTAACAAGCTGCAGCCCTGAAGCTCAGCTTTTCAAACATATCTCAAAAAAGAGTGTGAATGGTATCATAATGACAAGTCATCAATCAAGTGTTTTATCAAAGAATTAGACAGTATTAGATCTGACAACAAAAACAGCCTTAAGAGAAAAGAGAGGGAGAAAGAGAGAGAGAGAAAAAGTTCAGCTTCTCCAGCTCTCTGAGGCATGAAACACATTCAGATGTTTTAGTTACTCGGGCGTTTTCATAGAAAAGCTAATTTTCTGTAACAACATATGTAAAATTTTGAACAATGCAACATGCAAACATTATAAATGCTTCTTAAATGAGATGCAAAAGAGTTGTTTTCAAGACAATTTTCCTTCATGTCTCATTCTTCAGAACGGTAATATCAAGTATGTGTGACACCAGTAGCACTAAAATTAGAAAAAGGTAAAGATGTCACATTTATATTTGAGCTGCTTTCCCTCTTGTTAATTTTGAAATGACCGGGTGTGAACATCTATTTTCACGCTGTTTAATTAAACCACTTAAGTGTTACAGAGCTGTGATTTTTCTAGCATTTTTTATCATGCAATACAATATTGGTAAGTCTTTGATGAAGAGAAAGCACAACCTGAATTCTAACTGGCTAACAAAGTTAAAATCACCTAAATGGATTAGCCTGTGATAATTATGATCATTAGTGAGATTATTTCATTTTCAAGATTTACAATAATTTACAATGGCCATTAGGGAGTGGGTGGGGAAATAGGAAGTAGAATGATGTGTCAAAGGCAGTTCCTGGAACATCAGAGTCACAACTGTCAGGAAAACTGATAAGATATTTTGCAGATGTATTACAAAGCCACAGTTTAGATTTCCAGGTGGTCGCCTCATGTTATTGCTGAGCAATTTGAGGATTCCTGACGTCACAGTGGCCAGCTGCAGATAGACATTAGGAGTGTGCCAAAAAAATAAGAATCATAATTCTTATATACTACGGTTCAGATTCAACATAAAATGTCCCAAAATAGATGGAAAAAATACAAAATGAAACAAATCCCTTGCTCTTGGCCTCCATTTTGTGTGTACGCAGGACTACCTAAGATCAAAGGTGTGCAAAGGCACCTCAAAGACTGAAACAGATATTATAATGAATAATCATTTTGTATAAAAATAAAATAATTGATTTTGAATTGAACTGTGACACCAGAAATCAGAATTGAATGATGAGATAGTATAAGATTGTGACACCTATATTACATGCCCATTTCTTGCAAATGAAATTATTCACATACCTACTGGATGACCAAACTATTTCTTCGGGATGCCTGTAAATCATTAATATATAATAATTTACAGTGCAAAAAATTTTATACTGCTTTTTATTATTTGCAGTGTAGTGTTTTTAGGAGGATTTTTTTTAGCTACTTACTACCTAGTCTTTCAGCTGAATTTACAATAACTCTAAGATAAACCAAACCTATATGGACCTGGAAGACAGTCGACTTTACAGTGCAGAAAACAAAGACAACTCTTGTAGTAAACTATATAGTTCACTTTCATAAATGACAAGCACACATTTTTAGTTTGAAATTTTAATATTTTAAAGTTCTAAACTTCTACACAAATTCTTGCTTGTATGTAAATGTTTCAGTTAAACCTAAAGATGAATTTAAGCCATTAGACTTAATGTAGTTTATAACAAATGTCTTGTTTCTGTTTGAATCATTTTTATATAAAAACGACTTCAATCAGTCTTCAGTTATTTATCGCTACATTCTTAAAGATTCACTTATTTTCTTTAAAGAGTTCACAAGTTGCTCACAGGGTGTTTTTATAGGAAGAGCATCTCAACATGTGAGCGTCAAGACAAGTACCTCTGCACCTAGCACAAAAATACTGGTACTTTGTTTATGATAGTAAACGACGTTCATATAGTAAAACTGCTTTCACACATATCAGTGGTTCACAATATGTTTGGATAAGCAAGGCTGCTGAATTTATTTATTTTTTTTATTTATTTTTTTTTCTGGTACAGCGAGGCAGCAAAAAACAAGAAACAAACATTAAAAATATTCACAAGCGAAAGTATGACTTCTCACTTGCTGCCGACCTATGAATGATTTATTATCATCGGGGCTGTAGGATTTCACGAGGATATATTGAGCCGGTGAGTTAGACACGGCCTGAGCTTCTCAGCAGACAGAAGTAAGTTTCACTTTTCACTGCCTCTGGAGAAATATGGAGAAACCCACAAACAGGCCGGGGTGTGCTCACAAAGCACACCCAATGTGACCCCCATCAATACAAGTGGCAGACAATGGCAGCATTTTACAGCCTAAAAATAAAGTAGTAACAAGAGACATTAGCCACAAACTGCAATACGTAAGAGGTGAAACGTATGAATATTACATGAGCCTGTAGCCCAAAATAGAGAATCTCACCCTGCTGTGCAATAAGAGATCACTAGCAGAGCTTTATATACATGTATGTGTATGTATATAACCTCATCTCAGAATCCCATGAATGCATCCCAGAAACCCTTGTGAGACGTCATCTGGACTAGAAATAGAACGATAACAAAAGATGAAAACAATGAACGTGTATGAATAACGCCGCCTATGGGCTACAAGACCTTTTTGGTTAGAAACACTAATGTGATTAATATGATACATAACCCACAGATACGTGCTGTCCTGCTCATATAACAAGGTGAAATACCCTTTTCGGAAAAACGACTCAACAAGTCAACTTTGAAGACTGAAGCCCTGACTTCTTTCAAACAAATTATTAAGCTGTAGTATGGATAACTAATAGTCCCCACTGAAATCATGGTAATTTCCGCCATAGTGGCTTACTCTCAGATAGTTAGCTTTGTTTTAAATATTCTGTCACGGCTTACTAAACAGTCAATGAAAAAACAATGAAAAAAAAATAGATAAAAATGTGCTGATTGAACAGAAACTCATTTTCTTTAAAACCCTGTATTCTTCACCAGCAGCGAGCTAATCAACGGTTGAGGTGAAACTATATCTAAGCAATGTCAGCTTAGCACTCTGTTAAAGATTTATGCTGAAGGAAATAGTCAGATCTGATTACAACACAAAACAAAGCTCCTTTCTTTCGGCAGCGTGATGGGAGCAGTTCAGGTTTAGTCGGGATTTCAGCCAAGAACCAGAATGGGGAAAGAAGGGACTTTGAATGTGGGATGGCTAGCAGACAGGCTAGTGGGAGCATTTACTAATATTGTCACACAATACTAGCTGGCAGGTTTACAGAGAATGGTCTGAATGAAAGAAAATTTCTATTTTGTTAAATAAATATAAAGTATGCAAATACTGTCTGGTGACTCCTTCTTTGCTCACTTGATTTTCTATTTGCAATTAAAGGAAATTTTGCACAAAGCTACGAGTAACGAGGCATTGTGAAAAGAAAACAAAAAGATTAATAGTTACAGAATGGCTGGCACCGTGGACAAACCCACAGAGCGGCAGCAGAGAAGCTCAGCAATCAAAGCTCAACACAGACACCTCTGGTGTGGGCTGCAGAGCTGATTCTCCTGGGTGCTCTTTCCAGGAACTGGATCTAGTATTTTCTGTCTCTGTGTGAAATCCGCCTCACTTTGTGATGCCGAGATAGACGAATCAACTGTGGCAGCACTCTATCAAAAAGTTGTCAATAAAAGTTTTGTTTGGAGTCAAAACATACTCTTTGATAAGATCTAGAACAAACGTACTTAACATTATGGTGACCTACAAACATGCTCCATATGCTGATGAAATAACTTCCAACAGGAATTGAAAAAAAAAAACATGAGGTGTGTCCTACGTGATGAGTGCAGACAAAACGCAGGTGTCTCCTCAAATCGTGACACAGCTTCATGAGTCATACGCTCTTAAAACACATGAGACTACATGCAACAGGGACAGTCTAATCTTTGATGACCTGTCAAAACCTTCAGCAACTACAACAGTTTATGTTAATCCATTTTTTTTCCTTAAATGCTAAAGTTGGGTTTGCTTTTGTTTAGATTTTCTAAATCACCTGGAAAAGATGATGCATCCAAAACATCTTCCCTGACTTTTCTTTTTGTTTCCTATTTATGCACAGTGACCTTTTAAAGTCTTTAGCCATTCAGTATTTTTTATTTTTGCCTTCAGTGAGACAGATGTGAAAAATTTGTTGGATCAAGAAGACGACAAAGTAGCAACTAAGCAGATGAACCAAGCACAAAGAGATGCACGAGAAAGGCTGTCTCCACGTATTTTACTTCTTAGCAGATGGATAGAATTGGGTGAAAGTACATGAGAGCAACTGTAACGCAAAGAGACAAAGGACAGAGAGACATTGTCAGCTCATGGCTCAGACGATGAGCAAACTGCTTTGTAATGCCTGACCAATGCCGATTAACATGCATCATTTCGCTCGTGGGTCTCAAACTTTAGGGGACAAGTGGTGACAAAAGGTGCACACATGATTCAGTCGTCTCTACCATTATTACCTCATTGAGCCTCCCTGAAGAAGAATAAATCAATGACAGATATGCCTGGCTGAAAACATCCTTTGTAAACTCTGAGGAAAATGAAAACAATAAAACATTATTCCTGTTATTCCCGAGAACTTTAAAACGCCACCTGGCAGAAGAAGACGTAGATCAGGGCTGTTCTTTAGACCAGACAGACCTGACAGATGGACAGACGAGATTAGGTGTATAGACGTGCATCGGACAAGGCTCGACAACGGTCACCTCTCAAATGCTGCCTGACCCCTGCAGAGAGGAGGGCGGCAGGGGAGGTCAACAGCTGACAGACAGCAAACACTAACACAAATATACAGTCCATCTCTGGAGAAACCCGAATGGACAGGAACGTGACTTTGAAACAAAACATTTCAAGTTTAAGACAGGCGTTTTCATAAGTTCCTACTAGTCTTGGTTTATACTCTGTTTCAAAATGCAATTTAGAAAATTTTTATTGACCAAATTTTGGTTGTTAATTAATATTTTTGACTGCTAATGACAATAACACTAAAAAAAAAATCCCTCCGATAGCATTTTTTTTACTTGGCAAGTTGTATTTAATGTACTTCACTTATTAAAATGAATACATTTTTCATAACATTATGAACAGTCTGCTTAACATAACTGTATATACTTTATTCCTTAGTGTGTATTTAATTTCAAACTTAAATAGAGTCAAAGAATCATATCAAACAGTTTCAGTGATAAAATCCTGTCACTCATGTTTGAGAAAAGAGTAAAGTGTCACCAGTGTAACTTAGCAAAGTCTTAAAGCTGACAAACAGATCAAAAAGTGACAAGAACAGTTAAAGAAAAGCAGACTGGGACTCCTGTCAGTCAATTTCCTCTGTGTCCTTCTGTTTGTCAGATGGCAGTGATGAATCTTGCTTTCTTTCTTTTTTTGTTTTTGAGTCGTCATGACAGTCAAGAGTCACAAGAGGCCAGGAAAGCATGAGCCACAGATTTGTGAAGTCAAAAGTCCTCCAGCTGCGACTCTGACTTCAGAGTCTGAAGGCCTGCTGTTGTCAACATCATTACTGCTACAAAGAAGCTCTTCAAGTAGTCTGCAGAAAATCTTTGGATGCTAAACGTTATGCCTTCAACAGTCAACAATAGGAAGTTACCTCATTTATGAACTAAAACTAAAAAGCATAATAGTTTGTGTGAGCGGATTTGTGTCTGATGTTCCACTTTGTTTGAACTAAACTAAATATAGAGTTACCTACATTGGTCTGACATGAGTTATAACGTATGCAGATGTATTAATCTGCATGCATCGAGATGCAAAATCACCCTCGCATCCAGAAGTAGTTGCAAACATGTATTTTAATAGTTTTCTTTTCCCTCAAATGCCACAACAGAAAACAAGTACAAAAACTTTCAGTGGTCCTATTTAAATCATCCCACTCCAAAGAAATAAATAATTGCTAATAATTTTGACAAATAAGAGCTTGAGGACCCCCATGCATAATATAATAATTAGAATTATAAATAATCATTCAACTAGGCAAAATTGAAGTTTTTCGGTGATATTTGGCGACAGCTTACAGGGAAGTTTGAACATACGGAAAGCTAAAATGGTTACTGGGGGTCATTTGCGTGCTTTACAAGCCTGGTGGGGCTAATTAATGTACCATGGTGATAGTTAAAAGCGCCACACAGTGTTCGCACAGTGTTATGCCACCAGGCAGGAAATTTTTTCAGTTTTTGTTTTTTTCCCAGTGTCGCACCACATTTGCATAAAAATAATATTGTCAGGTGCATCCATTAACTTGAGTTTTCAGTCAGTGGCAGGTTAGGATCAAATTTAGAAAATAAACTTTTGATAATGAAATAAAATCAGATTTAAATAGCACTTTATTAGGACACTCAAGTACAGTTTACAAGATGCCTTTTAGTTTATATCTATGAAAACCTGTTTCAAATGGGTTAGAAATATGGCCTGTAAGCCATATTTTGATCAGACTGGTTGATGCATGCTGCAAATATGTTCCCCATAAGCTTCCTCAATACGTGTTTTTTATTCTTCTTAATTACATCTACAAAGAATTCACACCATTTTTCAGCTGATTTCTTTTTACTGTTGCACCAAAATAGTGAAGTAAGCCATGATATACCAACAGAGCATTTCAGTATGGGTGTTTTACAATACATTGGATGCCTTGCCTCCTTGCGGTCCAGAATTAAGTGGATTTACGTACATATTCACAGATTTTTCTGTGGAACGCATCGCAAATTATTTGCGTAAAATTAACATATTTTCAGATGTTTTTTGCAGAGTATACGTTAAATTTTGAATGAAAATGTAGCCTAGGAAGCTAAAATACCTAGCCACGATGCCAAATGACACACTATCGGCTAGCATTGGCAAAGCAGTGAATCCAGGAGGCCCATTTATTTTCAGCCATTTGCAGTTTGAGATAAGGAAGAACATGGATGTTAGCTTTTGAGGTAGTGAAAACACATTTTATACCCTGCATATTAATGCATACTGGATGTTTGAACTATTACAGTAGGCAGTTCTAAGTTTTCAAAACCTATCCAATCTTCGGCAGGTTGGCTGCAGTCCTTAACCCCGGCGAACGCCAGTGGTCCACAGTACTTGTATTTGGTTAAAAAAAAGACAAAAAAAAAAGACAAAAAAGGGCACCGTTGGGTGAATTATATTTCATGCTATTATGTCCTATAAAGAAACAATATGAACCCAACAAATGTAATTTTTCTGATAGAATAATCAATTAAAAGAACAAAATAGAATCATCATTAACATTTTTAATTGATCCGGTTTTGTTTACGTTTTTCAGCAGAGCTAATATTTCACAAACAAATCATATAGTTTCCTCAGTAGAACCTAAAGAGTCTTTGCTAAAAGGCCAAACCCACATATATTCCCTCTGGCATAGACACCCACACATCCTCCCTAGCATGCACGCAGACACGCATCGGTAGCCACACATAACTCAGTCTCACAGCATGCTCTAGGGTGGGCGGGGGTAACAGGGTGAGCCACAAGTCAATAAACCCTGTGTAATCTGTTCCCTTTAGTGGCATAAACCATCTGAGAGGAGATTACAGTCGTTCTGCCAATGTAAGAACATGTGAGTTTCTAATGGACAGAAACACCAAAAACAAAATACAATCACATGTGTACCTTCGTTCAAACTTTAAAGATTGATAAAAGCAGTGTTTTTTTTTCTTTAGTACATATAGAAGACCATTTGTGTATACTTCTTAAAAAAAAAAATTACAGAGTATAATTATTTAAACACCATTCATGGAGTTGGACTCCTGCTGAGTGAAACAAAGCAAGGTGTTGTCAGTTTGCGTAAGATTACCCCTCACGACTGGAGATGGACTGTGGAGACTGTGTGGAGATGGTAAGACAGGGGAGTTTCTGAGGATGTGTTTTTTTGGGGTTTTTTTCCACTGAAGTGTGGCAAGGGAGAGGGTGTGTAGGCTTTTTATTCTGATAGCAGACTGGCTGCTATATCTGTCTGTGTGGGGTTGAGTTTGTTGTGGAGAAGAAGGAAGAAGGGACGCTGGCTTAATGCATCATTAAGCACTAAGAGCACCAGGCGGGGTTGTAACTGTGGAGGGTTGCAGAGTAGACATCTGGCCCACAAACCAGAACAATACACCCACGCATTAAGTCCAACATAGACTAATTATTATGTGTGGATAATCTCAAACTAACAGATTAGACAAATCCTGTGTATTAGCGATAAGTTTTTCTTGTTTAATAATGCAGATCTATAGTTGTTTCTCTAAAATATATTTGGTTGAGTATGTTTTGTCTTTGCCAGACCTTTTTTTGTTTGTTTGAAGGTTGCAGCTAATTCAGGCATCAATATTTTAAGAAGAATCGACAAAGTGTCACAAATCTTTGTCATTTGTGGTTGTAACTAAGGCAGCACAACATATCGCAAATGTATTATCATCGCAATATCAGTGTGTGCATGTTGGTTTGTGAACATGCATTTTACATTCATTCGCTGGTGTAATATTCAGCCAGTTGCAAAGAGTCTCGCAGCAGCAGATGCTCACACTGGACACAAAGGACATTGCCCAAAATGCTAAAGGTCACAGAGTGGAAGCACAGATGGGAAAAAAGTGGAAAGACAAAAACGAGCATATACTGCAAATTATTTTGTAATTGCAACCGTTACCAATATTATCATGATCCAAGATCTCCTCATATTGTGCAGCCTTATTTATGAACACCTTAAAGTTCTGATTCAATGAAACTGAAAAGTCATTTTTTTTTTTTTTTTTTGATTGACTGTTTTTTTGAATTGCGGTAAAATTATTCACTATGAGTGTTCATGTTGATGTTGTGCCCAAAAAATAAAATTAAATTAAAACTTTTCACACTTCCTATTCTGCTCTTCTCTTCAGCGAGTTAGCAGTTGACATGCAATTCCACTGATCTGGAATCTGAAGTCACTCTGAATCAAGACGAGGCATGCGAGCGAATGCACGGGGAGATTCCACGAAGCACGGACTGCTGATGCACTCTGGCTCATCTTCTCAACGTTAAAATGGTTGTCAGAGGCAATACAGTAATCCTGTTTTAATAGTCGTGTCCCCACCCCCGCCTTGATGTGACAGCCCCTGTTAGACCACTACGACTCTTCGAAGAGAGAAGTGTCAAGCCTAAAGTACCACTTTGTCACATACAATGCATCTGACGACGATCACATGAACACAGAGGAGATAACCTGTCAGGTTCGTATGTGGGATGACACCTGACTAATACAAGTTATGGTTATCCAACGTCCATGACAAGATCTTCCAGACACCAAATGAATCTTGGATGCAAACAAACAGGCAGTGACGGTTTCTGAATTAAAGACACTGGACAAAACTCATTTTCTGCCAATCAAAACGAATAAGATTTTTTGAAATGCTGAAACAAGGTAAAAAGCAGCAAAGTTCTACACAGACAGCTTCACCTCGTCACACTATTGTCAGCAGCAAGCAGGGCTGCACAAATAAAGCAATAGAAAATCGTTCAAGGTGCAACTGACATACAGACACTCCCCTTTCTGATGCCATCTGGGCAACTGCCGAAATGGCTAATGTCAAAAACGGTCACTGCAAACAGGATTTGTCTTTGAATAATCTGAATGCAGACAGTGTGTAAAGGATTATGTTTTCTTGAGAATGAGGATTACAAGAGAAGTGAGGAAACGGTCTGAGCATTC
Source organism: Poecilia formosa (assembly GCF_000485575.1). NCBI lineage: Eukaryota > Metazoa > Chordata > Actinopteri > Cyprinodontiformes > Poeciliidae > Poecilia > Poecilia formosa. The sequence goes on from NW_006800000.1 coordinate 592,016, forward strand.
TTCTCTTCGTTTCACAAGAAATGCACAAAAAAGTCTTCAAATCTGAATTCATACATCCTGAAAGTGTCAAAGAAATGTAGCAGCTAAAGTGTTGACCACAAGAGAAATGGACAAATACTCCGACTAACTGCATTAGAGAAGTCATCAGTCTCAGTTTCTTATTTCTGTAATTTGTGTCTCATTGTGCTGTCTCTACTTTGTCCTCTTGGTACCTGGAAATCGATTTCAACACAGCCTTGTGAGTAATGTCTCTTTTCTAAGGTGCACTCAAAGGAGAGGACACAAAGGAACAAAGAAGCTTTTCAGAGATGTGTGAAGATGCACTGGTGGTTCCTTAGTGTAAGTCATTTCAGCATCGGTCATGCAAACAGGCGGGTGACAAATCAATGTCACATTCTAGATTAAGCTATAAAATCAAATTAATAAATGCAGTTAACAAAAAAAGTTGTCTTCAAAGTGTATGTGATACACTTTGAGGTTTAAATAGAAGGTCTTTGCATCAGTGCGGTAAAGGCTGAAAACTGTAAAGCTAATTAGGCTCTTTATGTTTTGCATGCTGTTCAAAACGTGTTTTGTTACAGTATCTATTGTGAGGTACAGGAGAAACACCAGACATCACTCTCCCCAAACACACTTTTGAACGCATCTAAGGAAATCCCAAGGCTTTCCTGGACCTTGAGCCCATTTTTTAAGATATAAAGTAATCCTGGTTCCTGCGCTTCTGTAATTTTTGTCTCCTAAATCCAGTCAGTCGCAGCAGACGGCTACCAGGTCTTGCTGGGGTTTCTCTCTGTTAAAATGAAGTTCTTCTCTCCATTGTTGCCATGTGCATGCTCAGAATGCTGTCGCCCCATGTTGCTGAGTTGCGGATATGACTAGAAAATACACAAACAGAGGTGGCCAGGAGGCATTGTGATCGGACTACCTCGGCCTACTCTTTTCATTACAAAGGATCAGCGGCTCTACTCCGAGCTGCCCCAGGATGACAGAGCTCCGATCAACTTTTTCTTAAAGGCTCAGCCTAACCACCACATGGAGAAAGTTTATTTTAGCCACTTCTACCTAGTCATGCCGCTACAGAATATTTGCGACATGTAAAAGTATTTGCAACACAACAGATTTGTTTTGTTTTTTACACACTGGATATATATTCTGTCTATTTTTAGTCTAAACAATCCAAACACTTCAAAATATCGCTTTGTAAAGAGCCACACGTTTTGTGATTATGAAATATATGAAGGTAGATTTGTTTATTTACTTAAAAGCTGACATCAATAAAGCGCGTTTTGTTGTCTATTAAAATGTAGACAGGAAATGGGTGGAGACACTGACAACAGGGATCGTGTCTCGATGAAGATATTTCTAGAAACTTGAAATGAACAGAAAAAAGTAACAAAGGATAAAAGACAGGCTGCTAAAAGTAGACCATGTGGTATATTTAGAAACAGGAGGAAACGTGCAAAATGGATAAATAACGTGATGACTGGGATAAAACAGCATAATCCAAACACTCGGAGGCGCCGGGGCAGCCAATCGGAGCGCACCAACTGCTTCACCCCAACAGCGTGGTTCAAACGCAGGTGGCAGGCAGCTTCTGAATAAGTGATGAAGCAGCTAACATTTCTTTACTACACCAGGTTAGAGAAAGTCTTGCTCAGGCAGAGATCTAGTGGGAAACTCTGCATTGCAACAACTGCATTTTAAAAGCTGAAATAAACGTTTAAGAGTGAAAAGACAAGAAGCGTTAAGAAGGTGGTGGCGGGAGCAAGCGGCGCTCAACTTGGTTTTGCATTCATGTTGTAAGAAATAAACACATTCAGAGGCGACAGATATCAACAACATGACTCTAAATCTACATTCGGCAGCTGGCATTACATTAAACCGAATTTTCCTCACATTTAAACATTTGTTGCCACTCTTTAGGCGAACGCGCGAACACACGCTCCCATCCAGAAGCGCACCTCCTTCCACTCCTCCTCCTCCTCCTCCTTGGTCTCTTTCTCCTCTCTGTGTACTCACCACAGCTGTCTCTTAGTGGGGAGGCAGTCTTTGTTTGAAGCTGTCACTCCCATGGCCATCTGCATCACTGTTATATATTTCTGATACTTCATTTCTCCTCCGTTTTGCACAACTACTCACGCCGCCGCCGCTGCTAACTCTTCCCTTACTTCTAGGAATCCGTGCGCCACAAAAGCAGCACAGGTGAGCGTGCATTCAAACGTCTGTTATTTTCCGCTCCCGTCCGCGGCATCAGAAGCGCCATTTCCACGCCGGCAGGTCTGCTGGCTTGACGGGGGCAAACGTTCCCCGAGGAGCTCAACGAAAGGTGCCACGCCGCCGCGACCCACGTCGGCGCTGACTCTCTAATCTCATTAGAGCTCGGAATAGATTGGCTTAATCCATTCAAATTTAGTCAGGACGGGGTCATTGTTGTGGCTCGCCTCGTAGAGCGGCAACTTTTCTCTGTTTTTTTTTTCCTCTTTTTCTTTTCTTTTCTTTTTCCTTTTTCTTTTCTTATATTCTCAGCTGTTAAACTCCGAGTTGCAAGTGTGGAAAAGAAAAAAAAGAGTCAGAGACAGGAGGATGCAGGCGCGACAGCACCCAAACGTCTGCCGGGGAAAGAAGAGTGTGCGCGCGTGTGTTCAACGAGAGAGGGAGAGAGGAGGAGGAAGAGGAGGAGGAGGAGGAGAAGGAGGAGGAGGAGAGAGGAAGCTATGTAACGCTTTAACAAGGGGAAACCTTGTCAGTACTGGTCAGTACTTGTGATGCTGGTCAGTACTTGTAATTCATCAGTTTCAAACCACCTTTTATTAGGATTTGATGTGATGGACCAACAGAATAACCGACAGCTGGGAGGTGGATGGAAAATGATACACGATTTATGTATTTATTTATTTATTTATTTAACCATTGGAGTGTTTTACCTTAGGTTGTTCTTTTTTGAGTTTTAACAAATCAAAGTTCGATATATATATATATATATATATATATATATATATATATATATATATATATATAAATTGTAATAAGCTGAAAACATCTTTACCTGGCAACAATGCGCCCAGTTACAGGTGGGTTTAAGTCTAGATTTGAACAGGGAAAGAGTGTCAATATTACGGACGTGTGGCCGGAGAGTTCCAGAGTTTGGAAGCAGAGAGGGAGAAAGTTTTACTCCCCGTGGCGCTTTGGGGAGCAGAGGGAATACTGAGGTGGATCAGAAGAGGATCTGAGGAAGCTGGAGAAGGGGGCAACATGAAGGAGATCACATAGGGGAGGGGAGAGACAGTGGATGACATTGAACATAGACAGAATTTTTTTTAAATTCCACTCTGAATTTGACCAGAAGCCAACGAAAGTGCCATAACACATGGATGATGTGATGAAGAAGTAATGGTGAGCAGCTGAGATTTTTTGTCATTCACAATCCACAAATCATCGACATATCTGATACGTAACAGCTTTGTAATAAACTCTAACAAAACTTTTCACCAGCAAAAGCAAACTTTTTTATTTCTGCATCATTGCATTGTCTGCCTAATCTTTTCTTTTTTCTTGCTCAAATAAAACACTTCTGACTTGGGACTGAGTTTCATCTTATTTGAAGTTGTTCCAATATTTAAGTGAATGAGTTTTGCTTGCATAATGTTTTCATACCTTTTATGTTTATGTTTTCATGTAAACCTTATTTCAGACCTTGAAAGAATCGTAGAGAGGTTTTGCTAGCAGGTTCAACATGTTGCTCCTTTATTTGCATTGCAATGCGTCTTCCCTGCTTTTTCTCTGCACTCTGTGGAGACAGCATTGCAGTCAACATTTGTTTTATCCACACCACAAAAATGAATGTTTGCAATTTGAGGACTGAGAGCGAGCTTTCGACGGACAGCTTTCTGTGTTCAGTGTCACAGCAACAAAGCTGTTGTCCTGCGCAGAATAACTCAGGTTGCAATAATAATGTTATGGCATTTACCCTAGCAGAAAAAAAAAAGTGTCCAAGGAGGACAGCTTTTATTTTTCATTCCAACCCCAGAGATGACGAAGTGAGTCCTGCCAGGAAGTGATGTGCAGGGTGACAGGTTTTGTGAGCACTGCGTTGGTTTCTGGGTCCAGTTCAGAATGTCCTAGCAGAGAGTGCGCACCATGACGCCTCGTCATAACGGAAGAAAAAATAAAAAAACAACTCTTCTTCTAATCCCTGCTTCCCCGATAACCCTAATCCCGATTCTCTTCATAACAAAATAGACGGACATCCCAGAGAAAGTGTTTCTCGTTTCATTCACAAGTCATTGCTTATTTTATTTTATTATTATTGTATAGGATTAAATACTGATATGTTTTGCGTTACTGCGATAGTTTTAGGTCGAGGTTATACAAATTGTCTGCTCAAACAAATCAAATAAGTATTCTTAGACTCCACTGTATATATTAAGGACTTACATATTTGTAATGTCTGATAAATCCAGTGTGTCTATCTAGTATTATAGTTTTCTTCATTCAGCACTATGATGGCATATTTATTTATTTTTTTTTATGAAGCTGATTTTTTTCAGGGAATCTGGGTTCACTGACAGGTTCAGGTTTCTTATGCTCTCTCTCTCCATAGGCTGAAACTTCACAGCGTCGCTACATAGATGCTCAACAATTTAGTGGTTGATTTGTGTTGGATTTAAAACCAAAGTCATTAGCGGGTTCTCAAGGACATGAGGGCACATGACAGCTATATGCACAACATGCAAAATCAGCTGAATCCCCATGGGAGGTTATGTTTTAGTGTCCATGGTAACAGTCAACTTAATGCATGATGTAATCCTACGGAGTTGCCAGTGTCACTGGTTGCGTAAATCCCACGAGTAAGGTACATTAGGTATTGAACAATTATGCAGTGAAGCTGGAGATTATCCTGCATTTTTCTTGCAAGGAAAAGTCCACAGTGAGGCGAGACGGCACGTCACTGTCACTATATTTACATATTTCCTCGGACTAATAAACAGAATGAAGGAAGAGAGCACCAATGTGTATAAACCATGCCGCTCTTGAGATGGTCCATGCACCGGAAAAAGTAAATCTCAATATAAACCCTCACCATCGGGAAGGAAAAAACGCCACAATGAAATGACCAAGGCGAGATGTTAGTCAGCCAATGCGTGGGCAGGCAGGTAGCTCCTGCTGGATGATTCAAGTTGGTGAGCAGCTGGTGGGGAAGGTCAGGCAGAAGCTGCTGTTATCAGCAAGGTTTGACGTTGGCAATGAAAACAACACAACATGTACCCCTCAAAAAAAAAACAAAAAACAAATCTCTCAGCACAACCCACCTAGCCTTTTGCCCTGCTCCTCTGATGTTTATTTACAGTTTTAGGGTTTGGAAGAGGATTAAGTGAACACACACACACACACACACACACACACACTCACACATACACACAGCATCACGCACATCATCACAGCAGCGGCCTGAAGGAGACTGATGAGGGTGAGGCCATCGCAGCAGACTGAATGACGCATAGTCCTCCACGGACTTTCAATATTCTCTTTAATCTCTGATTAGAAACGCAATTTAGCACCTTCATTAGCCTAAACATTCAGCCTTTTACTATTAATGTTGTGGCGCAAAAATAGAAGAACTACTAAGTGGTCCAGTTTATTCTTCCAGATCTCTGCTTGAAGACCAAAAGCTAAAATCCACAGGGTGCATCTTTTAACCAGCTTAATGAAGCAGCTTCAGGAGTCTGCCTAATTATTTTTACAGTCTCAAACTGAACTCATTATCTTTCCGAAGACCCAGCCGCCACAGCCGTCATATTACGATAGGTGAGGAAGAGGATGGGGGGAGGGGGGGAGAAGAATGCCGTATTGGTTTAAGAGCCAGATTTCCCTCAGGAGCAGCAACCATCCAAATGTGTTGATCCCTCTCACCATAAATTACACCATTCACTGGCCCCTGGCCACTATTAATCACATGACCACAGCAGCCAGATTAAATCCGTAGCCTTGGACTGTTGTCCCGCCTCACCCTCGCTCTGACTCTCTTTCATGCACATGGCAAACCCAAAAAAATAAAAAATAAATAAATAAATAAATCAAGCAAATGTACTTGCAAAAATGTTGCCTGAAGCCAACCTTTTATTGTTTATTGCATGTGTTCATCTGAAATTGTTTTTCCCATGTTCTGAAACTGCTGTTCTGCTTACTGGCTATTTGTCTCAAACTGTTTGTGAAAAATAAACAGAGAAATTTTGCAGCTGTAAACACAGAAGGATTGCTTAGATATGAAGGAAAATGTCATGTGTTGTGCATAAACTGAGAATTATGTTAAATTCAAATTTTAGCCTGATAGTCGTTTAACAGCACACAGTATTATATGAACTGGGAAATGTTGGATACGTATTCAGAGAAACCGCTCTAAAACCAAAAAAGTGAGCATGTAAAGAACAGCTGCAGAAGGAGGAATTACATGGATATTAACTGAGGAGATGGGAGCATGCACACACAGATTACTATGAGACAGAACCGAGCGTGTGTCATCATCTATGTGTTAAATCACATCTAAAAGTGAAGACGAACCATTTACAGGTTGCAGTTTATTTGATTGCCAAAAACTGGTGCTCAAGTGTTTTAGAACCGTCTTTGCTTTAACACATGTGAATTAAATGGCTGAATTACCTCCACAGCATGTTGTCATGTTCTGATGATGTCTGCTAATGAAACCTTCATTGAATTCGGTGTGATGGAGCATGGAAACATCTAAAACATGCAGGACACCAGCTCTTCAGGACTAGAGTTGACAATATCCTTTTTAATACAATTAAAGAGTTTTAAAAGTAATCATCAACAGCAATACTCTCTTGAACAGTTTTTCATAGCATAAAACAAACAAATGATTTTTAAGCAAATGAAATACCATCAGAAATACATGTCAGTATTTTCGATTATGGAAAGCGACAGTGCAGTTCAAGCCAAATTGTGTAGAAGTTTCTGATAATTCAAGCTAAAAATGTATATTTTATTCTTTCTGTGATCAGAGAAGTAATCATACTCTGTATGCGAGCAAGAAGAAACCAGAAAGGATGCTGAGCAGTTCCAGAAACTAGACACTAGTGTTTACCATGTCAACAGAGACAAGCATAATCAGATATCCAAAAACATCACATCCCAAATTTGTAAAAAACCTGGATAAGCCTCGTAAGCGGGTCACCCGTGTACTAGCAAAATAAATTCAGACGCTGCATGAATGCTGCATGAATCCTGTAACTCAACACTCCACTGCAGAGCTTTAATGTCTCATTGCCAGACCTGCATCTCCACAGCAACATTGGCTCTGGGCTCGGCCCTGACACATGATACGCCTTCTTGTTTTAAAGCATACAGGAGGGAGATGATCTAGTGTTATCAAAAGAGCCTGCTCTTATCAGGCGGCTAAGAGCTCTTCCTTGATTACCAATGCAAACCTAAATACATAATTTATTAACCGTAATTTTCCTAATTAATTAAACGTTTTCCATAACTTTTAGAACACCGATGATGGTTAGTTGTCCGGAGTAGATGCTGTGACATTTTATTTGTGTTTTATCATAGAAAACCGAATAATTACAGGCAGTTTTTTTTGCAACAGGCACTCCAAAAAAATGATATAAGAGTAGAAAATGTCTGTTCCTTTTAAATTATTAGTATGTCACAAGGTACTTCACCTATTAGATAGAAAAATCAGGATGTCTGTGCAACTGAATAGAAAAAAAAACAAAACATAACTAACATGTGTTCCTGCATAATAAAATCTTGCCTGTGAGTGTGTGTAAGACCTGCCAGAGCTATGATGTTATATGAAGGCACACACAGGCTGAGCAGTTAAACAGATAAAGAAGCTGCAGTGAACTCACCAAGTACACAGAAGCAGCAATAAACGAAACAGTTGTAGAAGCGAATGTGCCTTCTGTTGCATGTGGAAAAAAAAGGGATGCAACTCAATGGACACAGCTGCATGCCTGCTGAAGAGTCACTGAAGGGTCACTGTTTGGACCATACTTTTGGTCAAAGTTAAAGAAAAGAAGACTGGAAATGGTTAAAAACTGACAATTAATTTTAGTTAATTTAGCTTGAAAATGGATTATTAAAAAACTTTTTTGATTTAAGGTTTTGGAGTCTGAGACATGGTGCCAGCAGTTCTGGATGCTGAACGGTTGGAGTCGTGCTCAAACAGTGATTTATGATGCTGCTTCGATGGGGAACCTGGAGGGAGAATAAAGACTGTTCCATGTAAAGAGAGGGCCACGTCTGCCTGTCTGACTGATACAGAGACAACAGATTTTTAGAGATTGTGTGTTGGTTCATGGGAAGCTGTGTGTTCAGAGACTGTATCACCTGACAGCAAAGAGGAGCTTTCTGCTCCTCTACCTCCAGTCAGCAGGGCTTGACACCAGACGCTGCCATCCCTCCTGCCCTCCCACTGTCACCTTTATTAACAGTCTGCCAGGTGGAGACTTTCTCCCCTGTAGGGTCATATTTGCTGATGTAAGTGATGAAGAGGGGTACAAAGAGCTAGTGGGAGGGTGGAGTTCTCCTCTGTTAAAAAAACTACTGTTCAGAGGCGACTCAAAGCAGCTCTTAACCCCTTTATGTCACAAAATCAAAGTTCTGGTTCTACTCTGTTGTTGACATATTTTCTTCTTTAAATTTCTTTGTGTACTTATATACTTTGTAAAATGAACATATGGGTTATAATTAAGGACCAAGCTAAACATTAAAATATACATTTCTATGATTTAAAGCTGTTAAAGCTTCAAGATATAAAAAAAAAGGCCAAAAGCATTTTGTGATCACTTAGCAAAGCAGACATTACATCTTCTGCAAACGTTATTTTCAGTAGCAGCAGTGAAGAGTTTTCTTGAAATCTCTCCTAACCAGCTTTGGCAGAAGTCTGACTCTACTGCTGGACTGATTAATCTGGATGCTCTGACAAATGAGAATGGGCAAATTTGTCCAGCTACCTGCTAAGTTTATTGTAGGAAGACCATCTGGTGTGTCATTGCTCTGTGTGTGTCTACTTTATCTGATTCTTATCTTTCCATAAATTAAATCATATCCTACAAACATCCTTTTTGGAAACATTTAATGTATTTTTGTGTGTCATATTACGCTTTTAAAACTTGGATTTTTAGTCCTGTTATATATACAAATTCATGCTGTGTCACTGTTGTGCATACTATGTGTGTTTTTGGAATGAAGTCATAGTGTGCTGCTGCCCAATAACAGAATAACTTTTTACCATTTTTTTTCTCTCCATACTTTATAATCACTTGACTGTGATTGACAGAAGTCTGACCATATTCATGAATATTAATTCATCTCTCTGGTCAAAACCCTGCCTCATATATCACATAATATACCCAAATCCAATAAGCTATTCGCCTGGTGTTGCAAAAAACAAAAAACAAAAAACAAAAAAAGAAAGAAAGAAAGAAAAAGAAAGTAGAATTTATGATTAAGTTAAAATGATATCTTACCTAAAAATTTTGCAAGCAGTTTATAAAGACTGCAGATGGATGAAGTCTTGATCAAAGATATTTTCTTTGCACCTATATTTACCTTATATAGTAAGAGCAACAGGAACAGTGTCCTGAATAAAATGTGTTGTTTAAACTAGGGTACAAAGCTGAAGAAAAGCTGAAGGGAAGCAAAAGTCTGGTAACTATGTGAAGCTTTGTGCATCGACATGTTACAGTCGATGTCTTGCCTACATCGAGTGGCGTCTCACAATTGTCTCAATTTGGAGAAACAGATGTTTGGACCACAGAGTCATGGAATTGATCAGTCTGTTTTCCCTTATTTATTAGACGTTGACACTTAAATTTATAATTAATCAGACTAAAGGCTATATCACTGCAAAGTTCTGTGTGAAATAGAGAGCAGCAAAGATAATAATTTGTTGGCAGAAAAACCACTGGGAGTAAAACCAATGGAGTGTAACATCAATAAAATTACATAACCATAAACCTCTATGAAAATATTGAGACTGCTTTAGAAGCTCAACAATTAAGGACGTGGTGACTTTGTTCAAATCAATGTGTTCACCTCCAGTGACACAAAACTTCTGATTTGCTGTCAAGAAGAACAAATAATGTAGAACAAGTCTTTGAGTAGATATGGGGTAAGCTCTGTCTGCTTTAGTCTAAACTTGGCTCAGCTTTGAAGATTTAAACAGAGGCTGAAGTCGGGTCCGAAGAGACATTCAGATCCACTGATCTATAAGTGTCAAGGTCGACAGGGCATACCTTTTTTAAAATGATGCCTTAGCTGACACTGTCACAAGCGCTCACATGCATAGAGCAGCTGCACCAGTCTTCATACAGAGATTTCTTCGATTTCAGGCAAAAGTACAACAAGGTTGCAATTCTGTTACATCATATCCTTTTTACCCCGTCAGAAGAATTCGGTCTTATCTAAAGCATGTGCCTTTATAACTCAGTTAATATATTTTATTAACGTAGGTTCATTTCATTTTTACTACAAACCATGCCGGCTGTGTGTCTGCATACACTGCAGTGCTGTAGGTGCTGCCACGCAGAGTTATGTGCGCTCCTTGTAGGCTGTCGCTGCACATCACATCAAAGCAACCCCAGCAAAAGAGTCAGAGCGAAGCAATACACCATCTGTGTGTTCCTACTTTACATTAGCAAGGTATAAGGAGTTGCAAATCACTTCTGTGCAGCAGGGCCAAATTACGCTGCACATTAGGCTGCTGGAAATTGAATTACTGGAGATGATGAAAAGTTGAACTAGGCAGATTTAATGAAAGTTTCTGCAGGATTGAACAGAATTGTTTAACAATGTTGTAAAAGATTAGATTTAGACACAATGTAATTTGCCAGACCTAATAATGGAATATTTCAAATATGGAATGATTGTCCCTAAATTTTAAGAAAAAGTGTTTTGAAAATTAAGTTTATTTCACATAATTTTATGATATTAAAATAAATAAATAAATAAAAAGGTAGCTGCATAAGGTTTTTTTTTTTTTAAGACGGTAGAATGTATTAAAGCTTTAATGATAATAATGATGCATCACATTCTGATTTGTGGCATTTATGAAGTTAAAATGCAATAAGATGAGTTAAAATTTGAATGCACAGATTTTTAACCTAAAATAGATTCAAATCTCTTTGCATGCGATACTAACCATTCAAAAGTAGTGATTTCTATTGATTTATTTTTGTATTTACCAGAGTAGAGTAGCAGAGTCTGAAGTAGATCTTAAAAGTAAGCATGAATTGTAATCTGGCCTAAAGTAGTCGTTGATCCTGTCTAGGAAACATAAGTTAGCGTCTAATATTTGGGTTTGATGAACTGCACACTCTTTATATTTTTGATGAGTCTTTCTTGTATCATTTGTTCTCATAAATCGGAAGTGTGAACCAGACAAAACCAGTTCCATCCTATAGAATAAAGACATGACATGTGACACAGCAAATGTCCTCAGTGCCATTTGATGTTTCCAAGAAGCTACGTTCTGTGGTTTGTCAGGCCATTAGCAGGCGATCAAGCTCACCAAAGAACAGAGCGCATCAGCTTTCCAATCAAAAACCAAGGAAAAAAAAAACTCTCATTCTGTCTGAAGTGTATAAAAGTGATTTTTCTTGTACAGTTGAATCTTCTTTTAGACAAAACAAAAACAAAAAGACTCTGTACTGTAAGCTATTGCCAAATTCACAAGGTACTCTGTAACTAAAGCGAACTGAAGAGGCACTGCTTCACTGTATTAATGAACTACATATTTGGTGTTTTTACAGTGAGGGATGTCTGGGTTTCCCTCAAGGATTTGTTAACCCCACGCAACCCGATAGCAAATAAGAGGTTTTTTTTATTTGTTTTTACATAAAATGAAAAACAAATAATATATAACTTGTGCATATGTTTGTATCCTCTAAAACCTGGAATAAAGGCAGACGTATTCCATATGTTCCTCTTATGGAAACTGTTTAAGATAGAAAAATAAATGTATATTTTGCTTGCCTCACCCTGTCATGATCTTGGGCTTTTTGAGTTGGTTTTGGGTTTTTGGTAATTAATTAGATTAGCCATGTTTCTGTTTTCCTTTTGGTGCAGTCTTTTCTTAGTGACTCTTTTGAATTTGTGTTCATTTTTATTGTCTTTACTTTCAGAGAATCTTGTCTCACATCTTTTTCAAACCCCAATTAGTCTTGCAATAACACTAAAGACGAGTAAAAGAAAAAAAGAAAGTTGTGAAAAGTTGAAACACAAAAACGTGACCAAAGACATCAGCATGTAGAAGAATGATTTTTCTTGATCTATGTGCATATATATGTATTGTGTGTATATATAAGGTAGGAGTATACGAGAGGAGCAGAGAGAATGTGCTGCTCTAAACATATCTGCAGGGCCAAGGTGAAGGTCACAGCCGGCTTACTTCCCGCCACAGGGGGAGGTAACCTGAACCAACAACTGCAAGACGACAGAATGACCACAATCTACAGACTGGCTGGGAACTGGAAAATGAATTCACTCATGCCGGTGTCAACATGGGTCTCAGAAATAAATGCAAGGTAAAATTTACAAGTAGAAATGTGGACGTTTTTTCATGTAAAATTGTAACCCATTCTTGCACACCTTCACGCAGTGATGGTGGTGAGCTACATTGTAGCCACAGGTGACCTAAGCTAGACTGAAAGAAGTGAGGCTGCCATACAATCGGGCTCTATAAACATCACCAACAACAGGCAATGTGAGTGAAGTGTCTTGCCCAAGGACACACCAACTGAGACAAAAGGAGCACTGGCTGCAGGCCGCCCAGTGGTTACAGGACAAGCTTCTGCCTCCAGAGCCACTGTTGCCCCCAAACTATTTAAACAGGCTGTACTTTATGGCAAAACCGTATCCCCTTCATTTCGACACATTTGTGAATTTTTTTGATCAAACTCTTTATCTGTAACGGTGAATAATGTTTTGCAGCACTGCATGACCATACTCTTTCGGAACTGTTTGCTTTCTTTCTCTCTTTCTTTCTTTCTTTCTTTCTTTCTTTCTTTCTTTCTTTCTTTCTTTCTTTCTTT
>NW_006800000.1:605139-619696 GCF_000485575.1 Poecilia formosa
CTTTCTTTCTTTCTTTCTTTCTTTCTTTCTTTCTTTCTTTCTTTTTTTTTTATAAAAATGGCTTTATCTTCTGTCTAAGCAATATTTCTGGCTTAAATACATACTATGACCTTAACAACCCATGGAAACATTGGTCAGTATTTGAAAATGATTGCTGTAGGTGTAAATCGGACATTTAATCATGAAAAGTAATCTTATTAGACTTATATTAGTCATTTCTGTGGTTTAGAAAGCATACAGGATCCTTATTGCACAGTTAAATACCTCAAGTATGGCTTTATAAGGTGTTTAATGAAAATAAAAATGCAACAACAGAAATGTAAACACTGTCTTGATTCCTCATTTAAATATTTACAAGCTACATCAATGCAGAGAAAGTTTTTGCAAATTCAAAACAGAGCAGTCATAGGGATTATAGGAGAGGTCACCCTTCATCGTTCACTTTCCAAATTCTTTTTGAGGCTTCAACTCAATGTCAAAGAAAACTTAGAAAAGACCCTTGTGAATTTAGTTATTTAACCAAACTTACATCAGACACTTAATTAAACATGAACAGGCTCTGCAACTGAATTGGTTGAGGAGGGAAAAGTCTGTTGGGGAAGATTCGGAATGCTGTTAAGTCACATCATACAGATGTTGACAAGATCATAAACACGATATAATAACTTTAGAATTTCAAACAAAATCTAACATGAAAGGCCACAGTTTGACCAACTTTAAACAACAAAATCCCAGGGTAGTACAGTTGACCAAAGGCCACTAAAAGAAATTTGGAAGAACATTTGATTTATTGTCAAATACACATTCATGTGAAAAATTGGCAAATAGTTTTATATCTTGTTCTCATAAAGCATTTGCTTTCCTTTTTTTTTAAACTTCTTGATCAAAACCATTGTTGAGTAAAATTCTTTACTTGTTAAAAGTGTTAGAATGAATTGTTTTTTAGGGCTGCACATTGCAGGTTGTAGTAGTAATTTTGTCCTGCAGTAAATGTGTCTGGGTCACAAACCCTGGCCTGTGGTCTTTCTGTATGAAATCTGTGTTCTCCCTGTGAATTTGTTTATGTTAACTGTGTGTGTGCGTGGTGGATTGTCTCTGTGATGGACTGTCGACCTGTCCAGGTTGTGCCCTACATCCAGTCTAGGCAGGTATGGACAATGAATGGGTAATGGTCTTTGCTGTGTTGCTTTAGAAGAATTGCATCCTACTGGAAAACTAGATGAAATTTATCGTTTTATTCTCATGTCAGTAGATAAGGGCTCATTAAAATATTCCACAAATCTCCTGTATAGATCAAAACATAAAAAAATATTATCAACAGTTGACTAATGACAGCATAAAAGTCAACATTGGAGAGTAACAAGCTTATTATGGTCACTTTTATCATCAGTGGACGTCTGGGACACAGAGGTTACTGATGAAATCATGACTGACCCTTGGTAGTTTAGTAAGCCATTTTAGTCAGAGTTTTTGACTGAGGACTGACTCATATTTTATTTTCCTGCCCTAAAGGGACTCACGGAGCAACAGTCAGAAACACTAACCAAATGGCTCTTCACTGTATAAATCTCCAATCAGATTTTTTCCTGCGTGTGCTGCAGCTGAGGGGTGATCTACAACAATAACACAAACTGGCAGTCAAGTCTCTGCAGTTTAAAGTTTGCCACAAAAGTGAAGCCTAAGCTTCTTTGCTACTGGGCCTTACCAAGCAAGTAAGTATGTAAGAGACAAATAACCCTACACAAACTGCAGCATATTTTTAGAGTGTTTGCATTGTTATTATTATTCATTGACTTGAATATTTATTGTAAAAATAAAAAAAACAAAAAAAAAAACTCAACAAATAAAAGGTTGTGGTATGACTTCTTTTTTGCAAGATTTTTACACTTTTTAAAAATCTTTTCATGCAGGGTTACAGAAAACAGAGGTGTAAGTTCGAGAGCCACTGCCAAAACAAAACGGTGTGTGTAAGACTTATAAAAAGCGGATGAGGCCTGTGTTTAGACAGCGGCATCCTGCAGTTGCAAAACGAGAAGGAACAGGTCTCAAGATCACAGCATCTCAGAGCTGAAGAAAGAAGCCAGATATGCATTTATAATCTTTGGCCTATTAACAACTGTCCCTTGTTTTTGTCTATTAATAAAAAATAAAAAAAAATTGAGACCCCTCAGTTTCAGACAGAAAATTTCTGAATGTGAGGAGATATGTTTTTATTTGGAAGTCCTAAAATGTACCATAAAGTAACCTGAATTATCTTCAGATTTCTATATAGTAGATTTACACCTTCACCCACCACTTTGTCCATAAATTAAAGTTACAAGGGTTGGCAGGTGAGCTACTAGACAAGACAACCCCTTCAACAAGCTGATAATTGGGAGCCTAGCTTGACTATAAATAATAGTCAATTATTAATTAGGGCAATTATTAATGAAACGAGTAATTCAGATCAAATTCGGGCAGCACCACACTATAAGAAGAAAATAGATGAAAAAGTTGTACAACCATCCATGTGCACACATGATGAATCCATGAATGTACCAGGGGAACACTGCAAAGATGTAAAATCTTGGCCAGTATTTTTGGTCTAGTTTTTAAGTGCAAACATCTCAGTACACTTGAAATTATACAAACCTAACTTACAAGTAACTTTGCAGCAAGAAATACTAACTTGGTTTACATCAGTCATTTCTTAGTTTTGATGAGAAATACTAAGCGAAATAATCTGCCGGTGGAACAAGACATTTTGCCTGTGAGTTAAAAGTTGTTGAGGAAAGGATGCATCTAAAAGTTGCAGGACAGCAGCTCTTGAGGACTGGATTTGGACATCCCTGCTTTGGAGTAGTTGTAAGTTTTTAGTAAGAACGTCTATAAAGTTAAGCATAAAACTGCTTTGGCATTTTCTTTCTTTTTTCAGCAGTGAACATGCAAACTCCACATAGAATGACCCCAGGCTGGGATTCAAACCAAGGACATTTCTGTTGCGAGGGAACGGTCCTATTTCTCAACTAATCTTCTGTTAACACTTTAAACTTAAATAAAAATATATTCATGTAGAAGAAATGATACATAAAACTGATGTCACCTAGATTTCCTGTCAACGAAAGAAGAAAAAAAAAGTTGTGTTCATAAGGTCAAAGACCAAGAGAAGGACTATAAGAAAAAAAATGATGATATTAAAACTGAAACAAAGAACGTCGTGTCATTTATCTAGATGAGCAGCATGGTGTCAACTAGAGGAAGCAGTCATTTCTCTGCGATGGCACCCTCTGAACTCAAAAGATGAGTCATCATCGACCGAAGAAACTTAAAGGGCAAATTACATTCACGCATGGTCTGGCAGAGCAGCATGACAGTCCTTGGTGAGACACAAACTTGGCTTCAGTCATTCAAAAGTTTGGCAGTTTCTGTCTCGCAGGTGTCCTCTGTTCAGCTGCATATTTCACTCTGCGTGTTGCCTAACCAACACCCCTGTGCAATTGTGGCAAATGTGTGAGCATGTGCATGTGTCTCCTTGGGAGTGTGATGCATGTATGAGTCCACATATATGCTTTCTGAGCCTGGTGCCTCAGAGGTAAGCCTGTTGTAGCCCGTAACGTTTCCTTTCTCCGTCTGCCCAGCTTTTGCCTCTGTGGCTTCTTAACGGATGGGGGAACAATGTGCTCTCCTGTCCCTCCTCAGCACGACAACGCACCCCAGTGACAAAACAAGGGTTAAAGGCCAGCGCAGAGCCCTTAGCCAGCACCACAGCAACACTCTGATAAAGTTTATTTGTTGCCTCCCTTGTGTGAAAGTTCACAGCACTGGGAAAAATATTTGCCTGCGACTTTCATTACATCATCCACCATGACATGCAGAACAAAAACCACTTTGATCAATGCGTCTTCCATGAATATCACAGAGACTCTTCGTTTTAATGACGCAGGGGGAAAAGTGTGATGATGTAAATATGATTTTTAAGATGACCCTTTTATGAATTACATTTGTTTTGATGTAGTCTTTGTGATTGCGGGGCAGAGTGATGTAATATTTTCTTGATTAGTGTTTTTTCCCCCTGATACATAAATCCATTGCTTAAATTTCTGGGCTTAAGACAGCACATATTTGAGTTGTTTTAATGCCTCCTGAGGCTACTGATCAGAGTTTAAACACTTAAAACGAAGTCATTTCTTAAAAAGTAACATTTTTCTCTTTCTGTCACATTAGAACAACACACATCAATGTATTATTTTTGAGAATTATATGACAAAATGAATACAGGGGGACTTAATGAATGTAAAGAAGAAAAAAAAAACAATATGTGATTTCAAATTTACTTTACCAATTACTTTTCTGAATAATACTCTCCTTGTCAGTTTAAGTGCCATTAGATGACTTCTACCGACAGCTGGTCGCCCTGGATTTTATTTAGGAGTATCTAATTAGAATGGGCTCAATACAAGGATGAGATTTTTCAGGTTTATTTGTAAAAGATGTTGAAAACATCATTTCATTTTCTTCAACCTTCACACCTTATGTGTTACTTTTTGTCCATCTGTTGCATGAAATTCCAATAAACTGCAGTGAAATATGTGATTTTATAAGCTAACCAGATATGAAAAAAACTTCTGTGGGTATGAATACTTTGGCACAGTACTGTCACTGAACAAGAACGGAGGCACTAGTTCAGACTTCAAGTTCGGAAAAGCATCCTCAAACCTAGTGTGCCGTGTTACGCGTTAGCGATACAAGCGTGTCAAAGAGAGACTACATCAAAGATGAAGCTGAGAATAAAACCACATCCTGCGGTGGCCTTAATCCTTCAACACCTGCGATTTGAAGCGCGCTCCTTTGATGTTGCTGGTTCAGCTGGAGAGAGAAAGAGACTTGATAGGCAGAGAGAGAAATGGGTCAATAATGGGCTCTCGTTTAACACAGGGATGAACTCAAAGCAAGTTAAAATCACAGACTGGTTCTGATGGGACGTGAACCCTCCGCAGAGATGTGTATTCTGCAATATTTACTGCTCCACATCGTTGATGGAGTAACACCAAATGAACATCAGGGGAGGTTTGGAGGAAGTAAGTGCACACAATTTGAAAGCCAGAAGCATTTGCCTGAGAGCTCTGCTCGTTTTTTCTGAACACGCCGTTTACATGAGGCACAACTCTTTGGAGCAGATACTCCAGACAAACATCTCTGCTGTTCCTCATCTGGCAGAAAGGTCATTCAAACCTTATGCTTAGCTATTGTTAATGGTTTTGCTGTGATATACCATATAAAATATATTTAGAATTTTTTTTCCATAAAAATTTTACAAATAATATTTGAACTAAAATTTTACAAATACTTAAGTTTTAGTAAAAAGAAAAACAGCTAAAACTTCTATGATTTCTTTCAAAATGTTACAGATTTTACTTAACATGGAAAATAACTAAAACAGGACCCAAAATTTAAAGCTATGTAAAGTTTCCTAGCAGCACCGACAACTGGGCATTCTCGAATAGTCGTGACCAACACACAATGAAACAATATCCCTGGAACAGAACTGAGACGAATGAGCCAATGGCAGCCAGCTCTGTCACCGCGGGGCATTTTCTCTGTCCAGCAGGACTGAACTTGAAAGGACAAAATAAGCACAAGAGGCAACAAAGGAGAAAAAAGGGGACATGTCCTACAGTTGAGAACTTGTGAATAATTTCTGGGCATCAAAAGACACTGGAAACACTGGAAAAGCTAGAATGGCAGGAAAAAAAAAAAGCCAGAGATGCCCAGTGGCATCATAAATGTTTGATCAAGAGCACAGCAAATTAATGACTCTTCTTTATGAGGATTTTTAATAAGCCACAGATCAAGGATCACAGCAAATTCACACAGGCGTTTAGTTTATTAGCTTATAAATGTATAATAGCGGACAATCAGGATGAATATTAAAACAGATGGACGGCAAAATATAGTCACTAGAAATTTGTTTCAAACTTATCTGATATCCACCATTTTACTGTTGGGAGAAATAAGAAATTATTTTTGTTTTACTCAGCAAAACCTTTTAAAAGACTAAAAACAGAAAAAAAAGGCATCGTTTACAAGTTACAAACTATAAAAAAAAAATCCCTGATATTAAGTAAAATACACAATAAGCCGATCTCACATCAGTGCACTGATTGATTTATAGACCAGTTTCAAGAGTGTATGTACAACTTTGAAGGTCGCACAGGATTGTGTGTGGGTTTGTTTATGAAATTTAACTACACACAAATGTCCTTGGTGTGATGCATCATTCTGGCAAAACCCTGTGATAGGGAAGGCAGTCACAATTGTCATATTAGAGCAATAAATGCTTCACCCACTGATAGGAGCAACTGTGACCCAGATTAAACCTCCGTGGCTGCACCACCAGCCCGTCCCTCTCCTCTTTGTTCTGAAACGACCCTGTCGGAGGGTGAGACATGAGAATCTGGGTGCGGCTTCACTGTTGTCATGGTAGCAGAGTTTTCGCCCAGTGTGGCGTTGAAAATCACAGGCACTGAAATTTTGCAGGCATCATGCAAAACAGAGTGAACACAGCGATCTGCAGATTTTTGGCAGCTTCTTTGTCTTTGTGCATCTATGTCATGTAGAAATTACAGTGGCTAAAGTAGTGATATTCTCTCCATCCAGCCAAAGTTCAGACAAACAGCCTACCAGCCTGCCACAGCGTAGTTATAAGGCAGTGGTGCTGATTCTTGTGAAGACAGGATTCTTGTGAAATTCAGTGCTACATGACATACTTGTACGTTATAGTGAAAATCATTTGTGGGTGCAGTTATTTTAATGCCTAACCTTCAGACAACCCCACTAAACAAGACACTGACCAGAAAGCAGGGGTGCTGATTATTACACATGTCTTTTTAATATGTGGAATAAGTTTACATAATCAAGTACAATAAAAGTAAAAAAAAAAAAAAAAAAGATAAAAAGAATTAAGGTATAGTAAAGCAAACTAAAGGCTTCAGTGCATCCAAAAATGTTATAGAAACATTATTCCTTGAAACCTTTACAGGATGGCATGTCTCCTAAATAACATCTGTGTTTTTAAATGTTCAAGCCTTAATATAGTTAATGCAGCATTAGGGAGATTACTGAATTAATCTTCTTTCCATCTTTAATAATTCATTGCCATTAATGTGAAAAAACACGGATAAAAGCCATGTTCAAAGCTGGCTGGTTAACTAAGACATACATTGCAAACAGTGCCATCTCGTGATGAAAAACTGCTACTGACACACAAAAGAAAAAAAATAAATAAAGGAGAAAAAAAAAACTGAATAAAAAGATGAGAGCCATGCTGTAGGCATATCAAAAAGGCACTCTCAGCAGTGTCTAAAATTAAAACACAAAACGAATTATTTAGCTTTTAAGAGTGCTATTGACGTAATAAAGAAACAGAGAGGTAATTTGGAAAAGTAAACATAAAAGGGCTCAAATATTCAAGACATTTATGAGTGACACATTTTCAGTTTTCATAAAATTGTTATGAGGTAGTATAATACCTCCTTAAAAAGCATTTAGGTTTGTGCTGAGACATTTTTATCTCACTTTTTGCACATTCAAGGATAATGCCTGAGGAAATAATGCACACACTAATTATTCTATTATGGTGTTATGATTTTGAAGGTGTTATAAAAATGCTGTAGGGCTCTGGGAAATTTTGCAAAAAGAACCCAACTAACCCAACTTCATCTATCAACTAGGACAAAGACTGGGGTATGCTTTGTTATTTTCTTTTATTTTGTTGATTAACTTTTCTGTTCTATTTTGTTCATATGTTTATTTTCTATTTTGGTTTGTTTGGGACCAGTGCTGTCTTTAATGATTTATGTTTTGATATGTCTGTAAATATTCGGTGTCATAATTATAAATCTACGTCAAACCATTCAACTCTGTATTCTTGATTTTCTTTCAAAGCGCCTGGAGCCACTTGGTCTAAAGTGGCGTTTATGGCTATATTTGTACATTTGAGGTCAATAAGAATGATGATTTTAAAAAAAGTTAAATAAAAATAAAATAGGATATTTGTCATTAAACTTTTGCCATAATCAATCATTTTACTTTATAATAGAAAACTCATATGCACATTATATATTTTAAAGCAAAACGAAAGCAGCCGCCGTTGAAGGTCGTCTGACAAGGGACATTTCCGAACTCTTCCCAAGGCACCTGAATGCAACACTGTTCAGCGCCGAACCGCAGATAGCTTGAAGCTAGAGCTCAGTTACCGCTGGATATTGAGCACACTAGCCGAATCAAAAGATTAAAGAATGAAGATAGGCATTACAAATTGGTAATAGCTTCAAAACTACACGAGAAAACTTTGTAGGATTTATCTTTAAAGGAAGAGAAGCCATGTTTAGCAGTAAGACTGCCTGGTTTTCGAGCAGTGTGCCGCAAGATCGCCTTGACTTTTGGAGTAAGTTAACTCTTTTCAACTTTATCCAAGTAACATCCGCTTGAGGCATAAGCCGGCAAACATTCTCATATTTGAACGTCTTTAGCTTGTTATTTACACTAACTAGGAAAATAAAGCATCTGAAAAAAGGAATAATGATAATTTATTTTTGCTTTCAAATAATTTCTAAAACATTTTCTTTCTTATTATTTTAAAATTTAACATCAAAATTGACGTTTTTGCCTGATTAGAATTGCGGAATGTGCAGTTGTCAATTCTGTTTGTTTATTTTTGAAATGATTGCATTACAAGCTTCACGAAAGCAGTTATAACACACGATATTAAATAGGCAAAAAGGAGCATTTCAACAAAAAATCTGAACATGGATAACCAAAGGTAAAACTCTCAGTAATTCAAGCTGTTAGCATATTTTAGACAAGTGTATTTTCAATAGTTCCCCCCTCAGCCCCTCCCCCCCCCAAAAAAGCCTGAAAGAATAGAAAAATTACAAAGCAATGCCTTCCTCTTCACTGTTTTGGTTTAATCCAGAAAGGCACCATGACACAGACTATAAGTCAAACTAGCCACTGTCCTGTCCTGTAAAGACGTTGAGCTGCTCTGATGGCTTGGACAACTTCTTCACCTCTTTCAGCATTCACAGGCTGAAGTCAGGCTTCACACGTCAACACCAGCTCATCTGCTGGAAAGTGACGCTGTTGCTTCAGAGAAGAAGAAGGAGCAGCCCTGGACGTGCAGGCGGGACAGGTGCTGAAGACATTGAAGTCACCTGCTATCGTTTTAAAGATGAAAAATGATAAATGAGGGGTTTTGACTGCTGCTGTTTCCCATCATACCTCTACGAAGTGGATACCTAAACAGTCCTCCATACAGACTTGACACAGAGACATCTAACCAATCTAACCAACGCAGTTTTTAAATAACGTAAAAAGGTCGTTCGATAAGCTTTGTTGTGCTTTACTTAAAGAAACTGACAATCACAGATCTTCCGCCTTGAAGTCCGGAATACTTTGTGTGTTTGACCCAGTCTGCTTTATGCATTTCATCCATCAACATTCTAATACCGTGGTAGATGGAAGAAACATTCAACAAATGTTAGTCTTTACTGACATTAGCTGAATCATAGGAGATAATTATGTTGAAGAACAAATCTGTTGCTTTAGATTTTTCAAAACGTCTGACTTCGGAAAGAAAAATACGACTGGTTGAAGTTGTGTGATCAACCAGCTGACATGAACCTCCAACTCTTCAAATATGATTAAAACAGCTTCGAACCTATAAAGTCTTTTTTTTTTTCTTTTTTTTTTTCTTTTTGGAAGAGTACAATTAAGAATACTGTGTAGAAATGACACTGCAATTACATGACTGGTTGGAGGTTCCAAACCTCATCTCCGAATAAACTGACCTGCAGCATCATTTATCGAAGTGCGAAAATCCTTCTGCGCCATTTTCATCCAAGATGTGTCCTTCATCTCTGTTCACATTCCTCTCCAAAACCTAGACTCTGAAGAACTCTAAGAAGGAATACATATAGTTGATGAAATATTTATTCTGGTCAGTCTGCAACTTATTTTGTGGCTGGATCTACAGTGCATAGGTTATCTGTTGAAAATTATGGCCGACTGATTTCTTTAAATCTTATATTTCTTGCAGTGGCGGAAGGTGGGAGCATCGTAGATTGGAGGCAGGCAGACTACCTCTTCAGTGAAGATGCAACATGTCCCGACACGCTGGGGTGAGCAAGAAGACAAATACAAGCTATTGTCCTGGGGATCTACTTGTAAATTTCCACAATTGTGTTAAAGCTGGAAATATGTGTTTAGTTTAGTTTTTTTTTTTTTTTTTTTTCCCCCAGGATATTTGAGAGCGACAATTACATCTCGAAAAAGGTCACTGTTTTTCACAGCCTGTTCCTGTCCACCTGTGAAAAGCGGCAAAGTGTGAAATCAGTGTCAATCGGCCATTATGTGCTGCCTCCAGCTTCTGTGCAGGATGGTGACACACTGATTTTCTTCTTTCTTAACATCAAAGAACCTAGTGTTTGCTGTAAAAATCAAAAGTAGCTGTTTTCAATCATACCCAAAGGGCTAAATGTTTTATTTATAACTCACTGTGTTTCTTTTGTGATTCAAGAGGTGAGAGAAGTGGTTGGTAGGTTGATTTGGGAACATGAGGACGAAGAAACCATTGTGCAGGTAACAAAACCGGGCAACCAGAATTAAAAAAGGGGGTAGATCATGTTGGAAGTAGGTCATCTAGGTTCCCCCCCTTGTTTCACAGGAGGAAGAAAAGTCTTTCTGCCTGCCAGACGTCCCTCACAGCGAGCAAGACGCAAGAGAAAGCATGTAAGTTTAACATTTTTGATTTTAATGAAATTGTTTGTGATTTTACCATTTTTGGTCTCTAACTGGTAAAATAAATCGACTTCTCTCTGCTTTGTTGTCAGATCTGAGGAATCAGACATGGACTCAGCAGAGGGCGAAGCTCACCTATGTGACCATTTTAGAAGCCCAGTTAGTTTTGTGGCCCCGGGTAAACGGCTTAACATGCAGACAGACTGCTCTGTCTCTGCAGAGTACATCAGCATAGAGACTCTTCAGAGATATTCTGGTGATCTGCAGGATGTGCATCCTGGGGTTTTCAGATGTTCAAAATGTAAAGACTGCCTTTGTTTGGGGCAAAAGTATGCCAAGGCACACTAAGAAAGGGGGAAAAAAAATAATTACAGAAACAATGGCAGTCTCATTTTGTATTTGTGGTATATAATAGCATCTTTAATTTGTCTGTGTTTAATTTCAGTTTGTAACATGAAGGCTGCCACATAATTTGTACCTCTGGTTTTTCAATGAAAGAGTTGATGCAGATATATTTGTTTTTCTGTATTTGAAATAAAATATGGAACATTGTTATTGCACACCAACATATATCCTGCAAGTACTTGCTTAATTTTACTTATGGTTTATGTTCTTATGTTTCCTTAAAATGTTTAGCTTAAGCCCACAGATTTAATGTAAACTATAACTTAATGGTGCTACCAACTACTGTATTATCATTTTTCAATAACATTGCATGAACATGTTTGTATTTGCACAAAGAGTAAAGGTGGGTATTAACTTATATTTAATTAATGTTTTAGAAAAAAAGTAAACTTTTGTAAGTTTTATGGCACCATGCTTTCGATTTCTACTTGAATACTACTATTTTTAAGTACTGCTACTCTCATTTGCATGAAATGTCTGGATACTCTCCCCACGTTTAATAACTTCACAAAATGAACAAACATATTTTGACCAAAAATACACCAGACACACCACTGTATGTTACAGTGGGGTTTGTTGTTTGTGCACAAGCTTCGTTGTTCTCATGTTATTTTCTATCCACTGAGCCTGTTGTATCATTTGGAGCTAAAAAAAATAATAAATAAAAGATACTGTAAAAAGTAGACAGTCACTGGAATACTGTCCTAACAATATACACATTGTCTGCTGTAAGAATGTTTCTTTCTTTTGTCTAAATTTATTATTTTTGCGGTTATTATCTGTTTGATGACATTTCCAAATTTTAAATCAGAAGCTAAGAATAGTAACTCAATTGTGTAACCTTTTTACAGAATACTTTTTAAAAATATATTTTAGTAATTTCTTGGAGTAGTGATATTCGTAAAGTAAAACGTTTGCTCACCTCTGACTAACTAAAACATTTGAACCATCTTAATTCAACTCCACTGACACGCGTCATCTTTACGCGCTGCGTTGCTCAGGAACGGATATTGTAAAAAATTAAGGCATTATAGTTATTATAAAACGAATAAAGAAATAAGCCCACATTTTAATATCTAGCGTGGGGGTGTCATCAAAAACAAACAAAAAAAAAATCGTATTTCCTGCTGATGGACTCGAGTTTTATGATTTGTGTTGAAGGCGTGCTCAGGTAGGTAGGTAATAAAATAACATCACTTTAATGGCATGAATTTAGTTAACCACTAATGCTAATGTATTTATACAAAATCAAAAATATTTATATATCTTTTAATATGTTAAATATTTTAAGACTGCAGCAAAATGTCTTGGTAGCGACTACGTCGTCCACCCCTGTTCCCTGGCAAATGGTTCATTCCGCGGCCTTTTGACCAATCCAAGACTTTGTTTTGGTTCCGGCCCGCTTCCAGTTCCCTGACCCATTTGTACCATGACTCTGGCGAGCAGAGCACAGGTTGCACAGTTCTTTGGACTCTGAAGTTGTTTTTCTGCCTTCACTGTCTATCATGGCTGAGGAAAATTTGTCCGTGGTGTTGCATGCTAAGGGAGACCTCAGGATTGTAAGAAACCGAACACAAACTTTCACCGAAAATGTTACAGTTACCAATTGTGCAAAATTAACTGACAGATTATTGTGTCTTTAACAGGAAAACCGTCCAATTCCCGAGCCAGGACCCAATGGTAAACAGGAGCACATGTTCTCAGATGCTGTCTATACATGCACTTTGCCATTATATGCAGTGAGTTAATCCAATGCAATAATCAATCTAACGTTGAATCCCTTAATGCTCCCTGAATAGCTTGAGCTACTCTGTTTATCATCTATGGACATATTTTGAGCTGCTTAATCATAGATCTTTGAAATTATGTCAAGGTTTGATATAATAAATTCCTGCTTTATAAGTTGAATGTCTGGCTCCAAAAAAAAAACAATATTGATCAGTCAAAAATAGATTTAAAGCCACGAAGAGATCTGGTATCAAATTAGTCAGAAGGAAATAATGTGTGTTCTCTTAGTCCTTTTTGTCTTGTTTGGTGTTTAGATGTGCTGCTCCAGATGCACTCAGTGGGAATCTGTGGATCAGATGTGCACTACTGGCAGCATGGCCGAATTGGGGACTTTGTGCTGAAAAAACCAATGGTGCTGGGCCACGAAGCTGCAGGGCGAGTGGTGAAGGTCGGATCAGCAGTCACGCACCTTAAACCAGGTGAAACTGCATTAATGTTTCGCCTGGAAACATTAATGCAGCAACAGCTTTTTCTGTTGCTGCTCCTGTTTTATAGAATAACTTACCTTTCCAGATTAGATCTGCCCACAGCCTGGATCATTTTAAATCACTTCTTAAAACTCATTTTTACTCTTTGGCATTTAATTGATGCATTGTTTTGTGCTCTGTTTTGTCATTTGTGTTCTTGTACAGCACTTTGGTGCAGTTTTATACCTGTTTTAAAGTGCTATATAAATAAATTTGACATTTATATGTCTGCATTATTTGACATAATGCAAAGCTATGAGTCACATGACATAAAGACACTGTTTGCTCACCAAATTAAACATATTGTACATTTCTGTTTAACACTACATCTTAAATTGATGCTTTTTAAAAATAGATATTTATAATCCTAACAATCTGTAAAATCTTTACTGCTCTTCAAACAACAGGTTTATCTTTTATTGGGTGCTCTTATCAATTCATGCATTGATAGCTACATGACAAGTGAAATTGTAACTTTCCAGGCAATAGGGTGGCCATTGAGCCTGGTGTGCCCCGCGACATGGATGAGTTCTTCAAAAGAGGACAGTACAACTTGTCCCCCACCATCTTCTTCTGTGCCACGCCGCCCGACGATGGAAACCTGTGCAGATATTACACACACAACGCCAACTTCTGCTACAAGTATTTGCAGATATTACACACACAACGCCAACTTCTGCTACAAGTATTTGCTTTTTCATTGTTGCAAAACCTTGCATCAAAGATTACCTCATAAATGATCAGTAGCTGACTCTGTTGCCTAATCTCTGCATATCCTGTCAGTCTCATCTGTTTCTGTGTGTCTGCACAAGGTTGCCTGATAACATCACATTTGAGGAGGGTGCGCTCATCGAACCTCTCTCTGTGGGGATTCATGCCTGTCGCCGGGCCGGCGTTACCCTCGGCAGCACCGTACTCATCTGTGGTGCAGGTAAAATTGAGCACGAACCATTATCATTGCAAACTTTTGTAGTAAAACTCCACGGATGAGAAACTGCAGTGGAATGTTGCGAATGATGTAAAATGGCCGTCCCAACATGCCTTTTGGGACGGTTAAGAGTCTTATTACCACACCCAGGCAACAAAAGTTAGCAGACGTAAACGTTGAACCTTAAAATACT